>NC_132902.1:27875414-27882914 GCF_030463535.1 Salminus brasiliensis
GGATTTATGAGGTTGTGCAGTGACAGTGTGCTCCAGAGAGCTCCTGCTCAATGCTCCTCTACAGTAGATTTCAATTCTAATCCAGCTAGTCTCTTTATTGCAGATGACGCCCTGCATGCCTGTCAGAGCAGAGCTGCTGCTGGAAAAGGCTCAGACTGCAGAGTGAGTGAATGATGAGGCTGGTGGGCACGCCCTGGCAGCTTGCCCCCCATCACCTCCCTCAGAAATGGCGTGAGCCACGGTGGTTTCAATTACGCCACGGCATCTGGATGCAAAAACTCATCTGCCTGGTCATCAGCATGCAGGCCCGGCACGCCAAGCTCACCTGCGCTGATCATTAATGTGCCGCTATCGCTGCAGCCGAGCGCCGTGCCAGCTGTCATAAGCAGGGCCACACACACACACACACATGCATACACACATGCATACACACGCACTCCACCTCCTGGCCACTTAGCTCTGAGGGACATGTTTATCTGTTGACACCACGCAAAGTCTACAGGAGCTCCTGTCTGCAGCCTTCGCTTAATTGAGAAAAACAACCAAAAACAAGCTATTAGAGACAACATTATCTTCACCTTCAGCTCCTAATATCCAATCTGTGCATGCCGTGTCACTCATTACTGCCTCGTGTCCTGCACACTGTTCATCTTCCCCTGAGGAGGACGGCTGATACACACACCAACACACTGAATCACTTCAAATCTTGAGCTACAAAAGTGAATAAATCTGCCTTTTCCTCAGACGCATGGTTCGTACAGCCGGCTGGAAGAAAGCTGGTCTAATTAAAGCCCACTTTTATGTTCTATTGGCATTAAGATCAGTAGGCCTCACCTCACAGCTCCTTAACACACTGTTCTAAATATAATCTGATAATGTATTTATTTAAAATGGGCGGGGCTAAGATGCTTGGGCTAGGTTGACATTGCTAAGCTGCTGTAGGCTGAATGGGAGGGGCTGAACTGCTGTAGGCTGAATGGGTGGGGCTAAACTGCTGTAGGCTGAATGGGTGGGGCTGAACTGCTGTAGGCTGAATGGGTGGGGCTAAACTGCTGTAGGCTAAATGGGTGGGGCCAAACTTCTGTAGACTGAATGGGTTGGGCTAAGATACTGTAGGCTGAATGGGTGGGACTAAGCCGCTGTAGGCTGAATGGGTGGGGCTGAACTGCTGTAGGCTGAATGGGTGGGACTAAAGTGCTATAGGCTAAATGGGTGGTACTAAACTGTTGTAGGCTGAATGGGTGGAGCTAAACTGCTATAGGCTGAATATGTGGGTGAGGCTAAACTAATGTTGGCTGACTGGATGGGGAGGAGATAGATCAACTGCTGTAGGCTGAATGGGCGAGGCCAAGATGCTGTCGGCTGAATTGGCACTGCTAAGCTGTTGTAGGCTAAATGGATGGAGCTAATATGCTGTAGGCTAAATGGGCAGGGCTAAGATATTGTAGGCTAAATGGGCATTGCAAAACTGTTGAAGGCTGAAAGGGTGGTGCTAAACTGCTGAAGACTGAATTGGTGGAGCTAAACTGCTGTAGGCTGAATAAGTGGGTGAGACAAAACTAATATCGTCTGACTGGATGGGGAGGAGATGGACAGAGTTGGCTGACAGAGTTGGCTGGATAAACTACCATATGATGACTGGGCATGTCTAAACTGCTGTAGGCTGAATATAAAGGGTTAAACTGCTCTAAGCTAAATGGGAGGAGCTAACATTTACATACCGCATGCATGGGAGGATCACAGATATCTTCTGGCTGACATCTTCTGGAGTTGTTGGTGGAAGTGTACTTCTGTAGGCTTGGCCTCCTTGGACTGAGGCAGATTATTTTTTATGTATTATTTATTTATTTACTTCCTATACAGTCATTCCCTGCAGCCTCCACACATGTTGGTCTGGCAGCGAGGAAGCTCACACATTTCTTTTCTGGAACGCAGCACCAACGGGTGTGTCCAAAGCTCTTCAGGAGAACATTGCTCCTGGCCAGCTCACTCAAATGCCTGCTGCTGCTGCTGCTCTTCTCGTCTATTCCCAATGTATCACTTCACCTCTCCTCCAACTCTGCTCCATCATTCCCGGCCTGGCTGGAGTCTGTCTGTGCGCAGAACACCGGCTCCAATCAGCCTAGTCCATGGGCAAAAAGGCCGGTTTGCTAAAACACACACAATTGTTACAGCTCGGCCCATAAAGACGGCCGTCTCCAGCGCCAGGGTCTTTGATGTCTGCTGTAACGGCAGCTTCGGAGTAGATGAGGCTTCGAGGCAGACATAAAAAATAATGACTATTTTGAACGGCGGTTTGCTCTATCATTGCTCCAATCAATGAGATAAAAACAGACACGGCTTCGGCGTAGGAACAGCACTCACGTCATTTTAATCACGGCCTGCAGAAGACGAACACACGGCTGACAGAAATTAAACATCTGCTGTGGCGTTTTATTGGCAACGTAAATAACTGTGTGTAATTGGACTTTACAAGCTCGTGTCAAGTGATCAACATCAACATAAATTCTGCTTAATAAAACGTCTAAATACTGTATTCATAATTCAGCATAACTACAGCTATAATGTGTTCTATAGAATACTGCATAACTTACCATATAACTCTAAATTAATTACAGTTATATGCATAATGCCTAATAAAGCAAGAGTAGGTGACCTCATCAAGAGCACTACAGAAGCATAACATGTAACACTTCTGCTCCTGTAGATGGCATTGCACAAGAATGATGGGGCTATAATTACCTGTGGGGTGTGTGATGGGATTCATAGATTGAGAGGAGGTGGTGCAGTGCAGTGAGGGTCTCGTTGCATGTGTCTAAAATGGGTCACAAAGCAGATACAGTTAATGATTGGCTAAAAGGAGTGACTGCATTTGGGCATGTCGAAGACCACAGTGTAAAGGAAGGAGCTGAATATGCAGGTGTATGGAAGCATACGGTCATACGGGTCTACCAGCAGTGGCAGAAATCCAAACTGATGAAAGATGAAACGGTGCTAATCGCTTCGCTTCCAGGTGAAAACTGCTTCTAGGAGTCAGCACAGGTTCTTCACCACCAACTTCTGAAAGAACGCTTTGTAGGGAACTGCAGACCATCAACATATAGGACAGGGAACTGCAGTGAACTGTGAGGACAGCTGAGAGAATCATCTGTGCTTCTCTGCCCTCCATTCAGGACTTCTGCTGCTCCTCACACCCTGGTCACAACCTCTTCCAGCTGTCCAGTCAGGCAGACACTACAGAACTATGTCCATGCCTATGCCTATAACATAGACACAGGAACAGCTTTTACCCTCACACCATCACCATCCTCAACAGCTGATCACCATCATCAGCTACAGGCTGTAGATACTACTGTACTACTACAGTTACGTCATTACTGCACCGTTACTCATCTCACATGTGTTCACTGCAGTGTTTACACTATACTTAATCTGTATAGAGCTGCATACTGCTGTAAAGCACACTGTATAGAAATGTCCTGGTGTAGTCTGTGTATACTGTGTTTACTACTGTTCTCTGTATCTTGTGTATTGTCTGTAAATGATATGTAGAGTAGCTGTATATACATTGTGTGTGTGAACATACTTGGCCAATAAACTGATTCTAATATAGGGAGCAGACTGGCACGCAAGAGGCCTGCTGCTCAATAATGACGTGAATGACGTTCTATTATAGAGTCTATGAAACATATGTTAATTAGGTGGGTAAATAACAGAAGGGTGGGCTAATGTACAGGGTTTAAGGAGTTAACATATAGTTGTAAAGACAGTGACTCAGTACCCCACAGTCTCTTTACACTCAACCAAACCCAGTCACAGCAACAATAATTCCTTCCTACAGCCAAAGTAAATATCAGTTAAATTTAAAGCTGAAATTAATATTCCCCCCTCAACCCCCCCACCCCTACCTCGTCAAGGCTTGGCATCCATAATCATGTCATCAATCACCCACTGTCTTCAATCCCCTATTTTTGCTCCCTCATAGCCCACTGCACGTCAGTCGAGCGGGTATGTTCAATCAGACGCCTGACAGCTGAAAGAAAGGGAAACACTCCTATCACAAAGAAACCCTGCTCGACTGCCAGCCACTCGCAGAACATTCAGCTCCAGATTCGACGCTGGAGCTGTCACCCCCCTCCACCCCACCCCACCCACCACAGTCTGGCGGAGTGCACCCACGCTGACAAAGCCATGCAGCTTCACGCCATGAACCGACTCACAAGGGATGTTCATCAAGGCCTCGGGCCTGTTTCACAAGTGCCTCCTTGCGTGATTTTGATGGCAACAGGTTGGAGCATTCCCACAGCCCAGCAGTGCAGCTCAGAGGAGGAGCTGCACCTTTCCATTCTCCCCATTTCTCCCCAATTTAGTTATTTCCAGTCCTCCTTCTATCTAGAACTCCACCACATCTTCTCAAACTGCTGCTAATACAACACCACAGGGGCTCAACACTCTTGGAGGAGAATGCTAACTGCTTCGTAAGCTAACAGACATGCAATGCCTGAGTGATGGGGAGAGCACTCAGATAGCCTGGTGAAGAGAGGGAGAGTAGTACTGTCCACTCAGAGAGAGAGAGAGAGAGGACAGTTCTCTGGGACTTACGGATGGCTGTGGCATCACTGAATTAGAGAAGATGAACAGCAGTGGATGGTTCTAGGAGAGTTGTTGGAGTTGTGGGGCCCAAAATCCCTGGCAGCATCGCTGTATACATCCATATATATGTAACGCCCTTGATGAAGTCATTTGCTCATTCTTTTTATAAAGATAATAAATAATTAATTATGTAATTTAATAATACATTATAAATGCAGTATACATTATAATAAACACATAATTCATCATTTATGTCAGTCCTTGCAGATATTCTGGTATTTTAGATGTCTTTTACTTATATGAATATTTTCACTTATACTAATATGGGCAATAATTATACATCTGGATCCCTTAATGAAGCAGCAAAATTCATTTCTGATCCCAGGAATCCACGTTCACTTCTGTCTGAACTTAGTAAGATGTAAGATATTAAGAGTAACAAATGCCAAATAATATGTAAATTATAAATGCATGTACTTCGGCTATGAGTGGTCCAGAGAACTAAGGTGCTGCCACTAGGGATGACCCTAGGACTGCTGACCATCAGAGAGTACGCAGTTGGTCTTGCTCTGTCCAGTCGGTAAATGTTTTCCTCTCTCTGTCCTTACATCACTTGAGTGTGATGCTAGCCGGCACGGGCATCCGAAGCCGATGAGTTGGGTATCCGGTGCTTTCCTCAGATCGCGTCGGTTGCCTGGTGACGGTGAATCGTCAGCAGTTTAAAAAGAGGCTCTGGCTGATTGCACGTATGCTGGAAAAGGCTTGTGTCAGTACTTACCCCGGGGCAATTTTTAATTAACCTAAAACTGGGTAAATATTTAAAAATAAATAAATGAATAAATGCATTTACGATGTATTATGAATACAGGGTGTAACAACAGCTTTGCTATATATTTATCTCTGATGTTATTATGTTTATTTCAGCAAAGCAAAATAGCTGATTTGCACATCTGGAAGAAGGATGGCTGCACAACCTGGCAACAAACAGTGAAACTGAAAACGTGCTGTACACATGAACGGCTAACGTAGTAGTAGAAGCTGCTCTGCTGCATCAATTATGGAATATAGAGGTAGCGTATATTAAAAAAAGCCTGAGATATGCAAGCTGGTACCTTTCTCAGATTGTACTCTGTTTACTCCACTGACAGGGTTATGCTTAATGAAATGCCTGTGTTTCAGCATGTTCTTTTTATTCCGGGCCATTTGGAAAGAATACCTTTTATTAGAACACCATCCATTTTCTACGTTCCTACTTAATCCACTGAAATTTACTCTCCCGTGTTGATCTAAGAGAAGAGGGTTATTAATGGGCCGTGCCGACTCAGCAGAGCACACGGAAACTTAAGTCTGCCACACAATTACAGACTAAAATAGGAAGAACATCAGCAGTCTGTGAGATTCCAGCGGCGTGTGAGCGGTGGTAAATGTCAGTGTTCATGCTAATTGATCAGAATATTGATTTCTCTTTAGTTTGGTCAGACGCCGCTGTCAGATTGACAAAACGGGAAAATCTCCTGTCTATCATTTCAGATATTTTGATATTTCTGCCACGGACAACTGACTAGAGGTGTTCCTCACTAGACATATGAAATAATAACAGATAACCACCAGGTTTATTAGAATAATAAAAATCTATATCTACTAAATTTATAGATCTGGTCACTCATCATATATCTATATCACTCAGTGAACCAGTAAAACTGCCGTGTCCCAGCTATGTAGTAGTGTCATTTATACCACAGGCACAGGTTAAATGATAGCACTGTAAACGTAGATACTACATGTATACAATATATCATACCCATATGCATATGATAGCTTAATTAATGTGATTATAATTTGACATATAGTTAATAATGCTCTACATGTGGGTATTGGGTGAATATTAATAACGTTCTAAATACTGAGGAGGCGGAGCTACAGTCTCTCATTAGGGTGAATATTAATAACGCTCTAAATGTAGGTATTGTGATATACACTGAGGAGGAGGAGCTACAGTCTCTCATTAGGGTGAATATTAATAACACTCTAAATGTAGGTATTGTGATATACACTGAGGAGGAGGAGCTACAGTCTCTCATTAGGGTGAATATTAATAACACTCTAAATGTAGGTATTGTGATATACACTGAGGAGGCGGAGCTACAGTCTCTCATTAGGGTGAATATTAATAAGGCTCTAAATGTAGGTATTGTGATATACACTGAGGAGGAGGAGCTACAGTCTCTCATTAGGGTGAATATTAATAACGCTCTAAATGTAGGTATTGTGATATACACTGAGGAGGAGGAGCTACAGTCTCTTATTAAGGTGAATATTAATAACGCTCTTAATGTAGATATTGTGATATACACTGAGGAGGAGGAGCTACAGTCTCTCATTAGGGTGCATATTAATAACGCTCTAAATGTAGGTATTGTGATATACACTGAGGAGGAGGAGCTACAGTCTCTCATTAGGGTGCATATTAATAACGCTCTAAATGTAGGTATTGTGATATACACTGAGGAGGCGGAGCTACAGTCTCTCATTAGGGTGAATATTAATAAGGCTCTAAATGTAGGTATTGTGATATACACTGAGGAGGAGGAGCTACAGTCTCTCATTAGGGTGCATATTAATAACGCTCTAAATGTAGGTATTGTGATATACACTGAGGAGGAGGAGCTACAGTCTCTCATTAGGGTGAATATTAATAACGCTCTAAATGTAGGTATTGTGATATACACTGAGGAGGAGGAGCTACAGTCTCTCATTAGGGTGAATATTAATAACGCTCTAAATGTAGGTATTGTGATATACACTGAGGAGGAGGAGCTACAGTCTCTCATTAGGGTGCATATTAATAACGCTCTAAATGTAGGTATTGTGATATACACTGAGGAGGCGGAGCTACAGTCTCTCATT
>NC_132902.1:27887914-27897914 GCF_030463535.1 Salminus brasiliensis
GCTACATGTAGTGGGGGTCTGTGCTGGGCAGTGAGTGGTTTGTATAGGCTACATGTAGTGGGGTCTGTGCTGGGCAGTGAGTGCTCTGTATGGGCTACATGTAGTAGGGGTCTGTGCTGGGCAGTGAGTGGTCTGTATGGGCTACATGTAGTGGGGGGTCTGTGCTGGGCAGTGAGTGGTCTGTAAGGGCTACTGTATGGGATACTCATCTCTGCCTCCTACTACATCTGAATGGTGGATTTGTGTGTCCATCATCTTGTCTCTTGTCAGTAATTAATTAATATTAAACCAATAGTCAATCATCTGCATCTCGTCATTTCAATACTATTTTATAAATAAGTTCTGCTTTAGTGAATCTAGGATTCTGGTAACCCCATTTTTAAGCAAAGGAACAATTTGTCCACATGAGTAACTGGATGTTTTTACAGTAAATATGAAGAATGTGTAAAATTTGGCTTCAATTTTTCATGTTTAGGATCAGAGAATCTCTTCAAACAGTGCTCTAGGTCACCTGGGCTCTCATTATGGAGAGAGCTGAGATTGATCTGAACAGTTTGATATAAAACATGTGGGTATTCTCTTATATGCAAGTGCCTCTAAAGGTCAATTTAAGAAAATATGCAAAAATTCAGAAAATGCTCCTTGACTCCAGAGTGATTAAGTTTACACTGTGGATTAAAAAAGGGGTAGAAATGACCCGATTTGAGCCGGTTTGAAACGTTCATAATGTAAAAGCATGTAGGATGAATAGGCAGAATGCAACAAAAAAGGTGATCTGTGTCTGAGAAAGGAAGAGATATGAGCCTATTAGCTGGAGTAGAGGGGTTTAGCTGAGGCTGGAGCTGCAGTGTCCTCACAGGAATGCACATTTACTTCAATTTGAGGTTCATTTTAATTGATACCACAGGGACGTAGCGAGTGCCACTGAAGTGATGGCTGTACTAATGGCGACCGAAGCATCTTTTGTCCCTGCATAAAAGATGAGGGCAATGTTTCTCGCCTGATAGGCTCATCTATTAAGTAGTCAGGTAAAAATGGAAACCATTGTCTGCCGCTGTCAGCCAACACGAAAATGCAGAGTGAGAATGCATTTTGTATTCCAGAGAGAATCGGAGAGGGAGGAAAACTGCACTTTTGTCCAAACATCTGATTTTTTAATGCCGGTAATTTGTATTTGTTGTTGCAGTGCGTTTTCTAGCTCTACAATATCTCCTTTTCTTCGAGAAGATGGAGGAAGAGTAAAACATGCAGAACACAGCAGCTTCTGCACTGTTCGAGCTAAACCCCACGGAGAATCCTCCAGCTTCACTTTCACAACTCGGGATGAGCCATCTATCCAACATGAAAGCACCTATTTTCAAGTAAATGCAGGTGTGAAAGTGTGTCTGATAGTTTGAGAGGTCAGACGAAGAGGTAAGAAAATAAACTGCTCTTTAACTTCACCTTCTACTGGCCACTTTATTGGAAACACATACAGTGTGCCTCCACTCACTGGCCACTTTATTAGAAACACCTACAGTGTGCCTCCACTCACTGACCACTTTATTAGAAACACCTACAGTGTGCCTCCACTCACTGGCCACTTTATTAGAAACACCTACAGTGTGCCTCCACTCACTGGCCACTTTATTAGAAACACCTACAGTGTGCCTCCACTCACTGGCCACTTTATTAGAAACCCATACCTTGTGCTTCCACCCACTGGCCACTATATTAGAAACTCATACCTTCTGCTTTCTAGCTGGCCACTTTATTAGAAACACCTTCAGTGTGCTTTCTCACTGGCTACTTTATCAGATGAATGAGCTATCAGCCTGATTTCATGAAATCACATAGACTATTTATTTGAAATGAGACTGTTTTTGCAGTCTAGTTTGTAAATCTGGGTCTTTTGGAGAGAGGGTTGGGTGTTTGAGAATGTATTAGATCATCCTTTTTAAAATTCAGTTTTGCACAATGTGAGCCTTTTAAGTAAACGCATTTCACAAACTTCAAAACTGGTGAAAGTAAATAGTTGCATATTCCATTGCAGTCTGATCCTCCTTCTCTCAGAACCTAATTATTTCCTGCTTCTCCTGCAGTAGATGGAGGCCGGTGAGGGAGCTCCTGGTTGGATCATGAGGGAGTAAAGTTTTGCGGCAGGTCTGAGGAGGAAGCTGAAATGCCTGTGACTGTTTGGTTTGTGTGTTTTCCTGTTTAATTAGCATATGAAGTTTTCTCTGGTCGACCAAGTAAAGAAAAACAGCGCCTGTAAGTTTCCCTCTGCCTGATTCTACCAGCGTCCTCGTTTACTCTTTCCTCTGGATCCAGTGGTTGACGACAAAGTGTCACATCCTGTAATGTCTCAGTTGTCCACTTTATTGGAAACATTCCTGTAGCTCCACCTTGCTGGTGTGTAGCTAGAGACTGCAGTCTCTAACTGTACACCTATGTAGTGAGTGTCCAGTGAGGAAGCACATGCTTAATGTTTCCACTAAAGTGGCCCTGCCAGTGAGTATAAATGATGACGCTGGATTGTTTCTCATCAGTTGTCTGGAAGTCCAACTATCTGAAGCCAGAGCTTTGCTGATCTTCTTACTGTATGCAATAAATTGTGCCTGTGCACCAAGACTGGGTCAGCAGTGGTCAGTGCAACGGCAGGAGTGAAAAGCATCAGTTCAGCTTTAGCCTATTCACCATGCCCTCAGGTCACTTCCTTCTCCATTAGAGCAGCGCTGAGCTGGTAGTTTGTTGTTGGAGTGATTGAAGGAGAAAGTTGCAGACTTTAGTGAGTCATTGTTGGTATTTCACAGCCCTAGTCATCACTCTGGACCCGATTAACATTTCTGGAGTTTCTTGTTTTACTGAATCCAGGAATGGTTTAAACCTAATTCTCACAATAAATGTACATACTAGACACATCATGTGAATGTATCTACAGTTATGAGCTGTAGTGTAAATATATGACTAACTTGTGTGATGGTGAGGAAATATGCATTAGTCATAGCGAGTGTAAGGCAGGGACTCTGCAGTATTGGCTGGTCTTCTAAAGCTGCCCATCAGGAGGAATAAGCTGCAGGGCTGGTGGCCCAGCAGGGCGTAACACCTACTGAAGGACTCCAATTGTGGTGGAATTCCCCAGCTCGCTCACAGGAGATCAGAATGAGAGGTTCCAGAGGGAGCTCACAGCCCAGCAGGCAGCGTCAAGGGAGAGCATTCTAGGATTGCTTTCCTCTCTTTGCTCAGACACGAGCTTTTACCAAATCAGCTAATACAGTATGGTCAACTGTAGGGCTGAACGATACTGACGAAATCAAATATTGCAGTTACCCGTACCTCCTAGAAATAAAACTGCTACAAATTGTTATTTAAGTGACGCCATAAAAGAACCACGTTTGGTTGCATAAAAAATCACAAGGGACGTGTATACTGGTGAAGAACCCCTGTGAACTGAATGTTCTTTAGACCATTAAAAGTCATCACATATCTCCATTCCAAAACAATTGTTCTGCTGGAAACGTCTCAAAAGAACCTCATTTGGTTGCATAAAGAACCACAAGGGATGTGGATACTGGTAAAGAACCCTTGTGAACTGAATGTTCTTTAGACCATTCATCACCAAGTCATCACACATCTCCATTCCAAAATAATTGTTCTGCTGGAACGTCTAAGAAGAACCTCTTTTGGTTGCTTAAAGAACCAGTCTTGTAAAGGTGAAGTTTGTAGAACCTATATATTGATCAAGAACCTTTGGAAAGTGATGGTTCTTTAACCCTTAATAGGTTCTTTACTCAAATGTCAGGCAGTTGCTAGGCTCTTACGATGTGGTTTGCTATGGCATTCCATTTGATTGCTGTGGTGCTGCCAAGTGGTTAAGTGCCAAGTGTTTGCTAAGTGGTCTCATGCTTTACAAGGTGGCTGTCATAGTGTTGCTAGTTAGATACCAGATGGATACTGGATACAGTGTGTCCAGGGGATTGCTATGCTAAGATATCTTCATGCGGTTGGCAGCTTAAGTGGTTCCACTAGCCATGCAGTTGCTAGGCTGCTACTATGTGGTTACTATGAAATCACATGTGGTTGATAGGTCATTGCTATGGTACCCAAGGTGGTTGTTATTGTGCTGAAGTAAACGCTAGATGGGTGCTACATAAAAGGTGATTGCTATGGTATTAAAGGTGGTTGCTAGTGTGCTGCCATATGGTTGCTTAGCAGTTGCTATGGTATCCCAGGTGGTTGCTACGGTGTCTCAGGTGGGTGCACAGTTGTTGCCAATTGGTTGCTATTGTACCTTATGTGGTTGGTTGGGTGTGAGAATTGAAGGGGGGCAAAACTTTTGCATCCCATTCATTCCTATAGGTAAAAAATCTGCAAAAATCCCATGTCCAATATTCAACCATCATTAAGTCGATCTCAATCCCGTAAGAGAAAAAAAATTGGAGAAGAAGATCTTACAACAATGCCATATGACCAACTCTCCTCCTTTACCGTTTAGCCTTCAGCACTGTTTCAGCACTAAACCCAGAAAGACGGCGCGTCCTCCAGACATTTCAGTGTTTCTATTAAAGCTACAGTCTGTTAGCAAACACTGAGGTGGACCTTGAAGAGACAATAGACGTTTCTACATGAGAAACTCGCTTAATCATGGCTCACTGTCAGTTCTGCAGCTTATTCACTCCAAGGCTGACTGAGGAGAGTGTGAGGTTACGGATTGTTAGCATTGACATTTCAAGCGTGAAGCCAATCCCCTTCATACACACACACACACGACACACACACCCATCACTCCAAAAAATATACAACCCTGTGAAAACAGCCTTAATTTAGTCATTGTATCTAATAGTACTCTTAACAAGACAATATTATACAGCTTACAGTACGCACACTACAGGTCCAAATGTTTGTGGACACCCCTTCTAATGAATGCATTCTGCCACTATAAGCTGCACCTATGGCTGACACAGATGTGCCTATTGGCCAGGTGTCTGTTAGAGAGGTGTAAAGCCCCCGAGCATTGAGCTGTGGAGCAGTGGAAGAACTGTGTTCTCTGGAATGATGATGGTGGTGGAGCTCCATCCAGTACTTTTAGGAGGAGTTGGGGATGATGAGGTGGGGTGGTGATCATCATCCAACATCCTGACCTTACTAACGCTCTTGTTGCTGAATGCAATCAAATCCTCACAGCAATGTTCCAACTCCAAAATCTAGTAGAAAGTCTTCTTCTCTGGACAGTAGAGACAGTTACTCCAACAGGATCAACTCTTTTTAATGGCCTTGATTTCAGAAGAAACAATAAATGAGCAGGTGTCTCAATACTTTTGTCCATATAGTGTGTGTTAAGCAATGCATAGTTAAATGCTTGGTATTGTGTCTTTTGCCTAATTCCAGTAACTGATACCCTCCTGTGCGGTCAGTTTGATAGTGGAATTAAGTCATTTGGCTCCAATTATGCAGTCCTATTATCCGGAGGTCACACTCCGGCTCGATGGATGTCTGTCTGGATCACGTTTTCCTGACAAACAGGCCGAGCTGGACACATTAAAGCCACGCTCCCTTTCTTCCCAAGAACTTCTGGAGCAAGATTCATTTTTAATGGACAATCGATCTGTGTAAATCAGAGGCAGAGAGAGAGAGAGAGAGAGAGAGAGATCCTTCCCCAATAACCTGATAAATCTCCCTCACCAGTCCTGCTCACTGCCCTGCTCACAGCACAGAGAGAGAGACACAGAGAGAGACAGAGAGAGACAGAGAGAGACAGAGAGAGAGAGAGAGAGAGAGAGAGAGAGAGAGAGAGAGAGAGAGAGAGAGAGACAGAGAGATAGAGAGAGAGACAGAGAGAGAGAGAGAGACAGAGAGAGAGAAAGAGAGAGAGAGAGAGAGACAGAGAGATAGAGAGAGAGACAGAGAGAGACAGAGAGAGAGAGAGAGACAGAGAGAGAGAGAGAGAGAGAGAGAGAGAGAGAGAGAGAGAGAGAGAGAGAGAGACAGAGAGAGAGAGGAAAATAAAGACAGACAGAGAGAGAGAGAGAGAGAGAGAGAGAGAGAAAGGTGAGAGAGAGAGAGAGAGAGAGACAGGGAGAGAGAGACAGAGAGAGAGAGAGAGACAGAGAGAGAGAGAGAGAGAGAGAGAGAGAGAGAGAGAGAGAGAGAGAGAGGAAAATAAAGACAGACAGAGAGAGAGAGAGAGAGAGAGAGAGAGAGAGAGAGAGAGAGAAAGGTGAGAGAGAGAGAGAGAGAGAGAGAGAGAGAGAGAGAGAGAGAGAGACAGGGAGAGAGAGACAGAGAGAGAGAGAGAGAGAGAGAGAGAGAGAGAGAGAGAGAGAGAGAGAGTGGGTGTGAGTGAGAATGGGTGAGAGGGGGAGAGAAAGAGAGAGAGAGAGAGAGTGGGTGTGAGTGAGAATGGGTGAGAGGGGGTGAGAGAGAGAGTGGAGAGGTAATCGTCAAATCTATCTCTCGCTGAGCTCGACTGGGCTGCTTATTTGATTCAGACAGACTGCAGATGGATTTGAGATGGAATGACCATCGCGAGCGGTCACCTGTAACACATCAACAAAGCAGCACAGCTCAGAGCTTCTGGAAACTTCTTTTACCAAAAATAAAAACCATAACCCTGATTAATAATGTCCATTTGCTGAGCGCAGAGAGGTGGTAGAGATTATGGGGAGAGTTTCAGAGTGAAGCATGATAATGGTGGAAACACCTGAACCTCTACCTCTACTGGAACTGTCCTGGACGCTGTATGGCTTCATCTTTATTCTAATGTTATATGGACTTTTATAGTTAGACACTCTCACTGACCACTGACTTTATGTTTGTTTGGGTTTATTCTAATGTTATATAGAGTTAATTACAGGTAGACACTCTCACTGACCACTGACTTTCTGTTTATTTGGGTTTATTCTAATGTTATATAGAGTTAATTACAGGTAGACGCTCTCACTGACCACTGACTTTATGTTTGTTTGGGTTTATTCTAATGTTATATAGAGTTAATTACAGGTAGACACTCTCACTGACCACTGACTTTATGTTTATTTGGGTTTATTCTAATGTTATATAGAGGTAATTACAGGTAGACACTCTCACTGACCACTGACTTTATGTTTATTTGGGTTTATTCGAATGTTATATAGAGTTAATTACAGGTAGACACTCTCACTGACCACTGACTTTATGTTTGTTTGGGTTTATTCTAATGTTATATAGAGTTAATTACAGGTAGACACTCTCACTGACCACTGACGTTATGTTTATTTGGGTTTATTCTAATGTTATATAGAGTTAATTACAGGTAGACACCTTCACTGACCACTGACTTTATGTTTATTTGGGTTTATTCTAATGTTATATAGAGTTAATTGCAGGTAGACACTCACTGACCACTGACTTTATGTTTATTTGGGTTTATTCTAATGTTATATAGAGTTAATTACAGGTAGACACTCTCACTGACTACTGACTTTATGTTTATTTGGGTTTATTCTAATGTTATATAGAGTTAATTACAGGTAGACGCTCTCACTGACCACTGACTTTCTGTTTATTTGGGTTTATTCTAATGTTATATAGAGTTAATTACAGGTAGCTGCTGAGTTTTTAACAGCTTTCATGGCACAAATATATTTTTGGTGAAAATCTTATTTAATCAAGTGAATAGTTAATGACCACCGAGCGCAATAGGAGGTCAGTCCTACCTGTGGCCAGCAAACTCTATAACTCCTGCAACTGTAACAACTGCAATTTACCTCCTAGTATTTCTGATTCTGATTCTTATTAATATGTCTAATATTTCTCATAATGATGTTGTGAATTAAATTACTAGATGAAAATGTCTGTTTTTATCTGGCGGAAGTGTATTATTAAACTGCTTTTGTTAAGAAATAATGCAAAAATATGCATAATTACATGCTAATAAATTACAACAAAAATACTGTTGTCTTTGAAGTCATTACGTTAAGGACAATAAGGAAAAAAACATTACTTTATAAAGTAGAGTCATTTCTTCTGTTGCTGACAGTTTATAACCATGTAATTATACAGTACTTTACTAAATTAGCAGAATTCCATTTTTCAGCCATTTCTTACGTGGTTTCTGACACTGTATGATTCACTGTGATCTAGAAAATGGACTAGCACAGCTGTAAACAGAAGCACAGTCTGTTCTTTTCTTCTTGTTCTTAAAAAACTAATAAGGACACAAGTTGCCCCAGAAAATCAAAATGTAGGTAATTAATTAGGTTTTGCATTTGTTTTTTTGTTTTTTTTTTCATACCAAAACTGCCCCGTTAAGGGTCAGAAATAATAGCGGTCAGTCAAACTGAGTAACATTAACATGAGAATGTAATATGAGGGTGAAAACGTCCTCTTTATCTGTCCAGTTATGCTTAGGCAGGTAATTTTCCCTCCCACTCAAAGGTCAGATTAATCAGATGTGCAAAGTTCATTCTGAAACCTTGTGCCCTGTCAACTAGCGCATCATAAACGATCAATTTAGCATGTGGTGGAGGGGGGAAAACATGGGTCTCAGATTAGAAAGGTCAGCAAGGATAGGGCACCTTGGGGAGCAAGCTCGCACTGGCTTAGATAATAGCCTTAATGAAGACGTAACATGGTCAGAGCTTCACTGTGTGACCTGCATTAAAATGAAGTGTCCACTGCCCGCCAGAACACTCGGCCATCCATCTTTCTACACCGACAGTTTCTTTAGCCAGAGCTCTTCAGCCGTCTTATATGAATATTGAAGCCTGCTCTGTTTTCCTCTCTGTGGGAAATAGGTCAGTGCATGTACTCAGTACAGAGTCTACAAGACCATAAAGACCAGCAGGACAGTCTCTGCATTTCCTATTCTATAAAGCAACAGTGTAGCTCCGCCTCCTCAATGTATATCACAATACCTACATTTAGAGCGTTATTAATATTCCCCCTAATGAGAGACTGTAGCTCCGCCTCCTCAGTGTATATCACAATACCTACATTTAGAGCGTTATTAATATTCACCCTAATGAGAGACTGTAGCTCCGCCTCCTCAGTGTATATCACAATACCTACATTTAGAGTGTTATTAATATTCACCCTAATGAGAGACTGTAGCTCCGCCTCCTCAGTGTATATCACAATACCTACATTTAGAGTGTTATTAATATTCACCCTAATGAGAGACAGTAGCTCCACCTCCTCAGTGTATATCACAATACCTACATTTAGAGCATTATTAATATTCACCCTAATGAGACACTGTAGCTCCTCCTCCTCAGTGTATATCACAATACCTACATTTAGAGTTATTAATATTCACCCTAATGAGACACTGTAGCTCCTCCTCCTCAGTGTATATCACAATACCTACATTTAGAGGGTTATTAATATTCACCCTAATGAGAGACTGTAGCTCCTCCTCCTCAGTGTATATCACAATATCTACATTTAGAGCGTTATTAATATTCACCCTAATGAGAGACTGTAGCTCCGCCTCCTCAGTGTATATCACAATACCTACATTTAGAGCGTTATTAATATTCACCCTAATGAGAGACTGTAGCTCCTCCTCCTCAGTGTATATCACAATACCTACATTTAGAGCGTTATTAATATTCACCCTAATGAGACACTCTAGCTCCTCCTCCTCAGTGTATATCACAATACCTACATTTAGAGTGTTATTAATATTCACCTTAATGAGAGACAGTAGCTCCGCCTCCTCAGTGTATATCACAATACCTACATTTAGAGCGTTATTAATATTCACCCTAATGAGAGACTGTAGCTCCGCCTCCTCAGCGTATATCACAATACCTACATTTAGAGCATTATTAATATTCACCCTAATGAGACACTGTAGCTCCTCCTCCTCAGTGTATATCACAATACCTACATTTAGAGGGTTATTAATATTCACCCTAATGAGACACTGTAGCTCCTCCTCCTCAGTGTATATCACAATACCTACATTTAGAGGGTTATTAATATTCACCCTAATGAGAGACTGTAGCTCCTCCTCCTCAGTGTATATCACAATACCTAC
>NC_132902.1:27902914-27940414 GCF_030463535.1 Salminus brasiliensis
TTAAAGTTTGAGTTCTGTGACAGAAACTCAGCTCTAACACCACTGTTTCACCCAAGGGATGAAATCCAGTGCACTCTGGCTAGTGGGAGACCTGACTGAATAATAATAATAAAAATAATCATAATAATAATACATCAATGAATCCATATTAGAGAACAGAGCTATAGATTCCTAAAATGTGGAACAAATGATATAACATCTCAAATGAATTTCTAACTATAATATCCAAAATAGGGTTCTATTAAAAAGTTGCCTCCAAATTAAGTAAAAAACTAAATATAATATGAATGTTTAATCAAATTCAAAACTGAAAATGATTAATAAATTATAAAAATGTAAACAAAAGTTTTATTTAACATTCAATAACCTCTTGCTGTTCCTCAAAAAAAATAAAATATCAAATAAAACTTTCATCTTTACTTCAGTATTTCAGTTTTTACATTTTTAAGTCATTCTTGCATTACTCTGGTGATATTAATGTCCTGTAACTCTTATTTAACATTGGCGGCTGTTACACCCAGCGTCTCCCGGCAGTGTGTGGACTGCATTTCAGCCGTATCTAATACAGCAGCTCCGGGGCATCCCCAGTGGTAATGACTGTCCTTTAGCCCCCAGTACAATCCAATTTAACCTCATTCCCCTTCATATCCTTATGTCAAGTAACTGAAATCAATTTCTTTACCATTAACATCAGAAATGGCCTGACCCCTGAGCAAAGTAAAGCATTAAGGGCTAATTCTCTATTAGCCATTAGCCCTGCTGCTCTTCAGTCTTTTTAGGAAGTAATAAACTTCAAGAGATTAAGAAACACCTGAGAACATTTAATTACCATTTCACTCAGCGTTTACACACCGCTGTGTAAGAGTGTCTGACATCCTGCAGAATGCTTGTATTTTCAGAGCAGTGCTGTTTTACTTTTTTGCAGGATTTGAGAAGTCCAATAACTCTTTCACATTGTGAAATTTCATAAAGAAATGCTCCAAAATGAGTCCGAAAAATACTTTTTTTATTGATTTCCATTACAAAGTAAAAGTGTTTTTTTTATTATTATTTTAGAGACAGGGTTTTTGTGTTGATGCTGAATCGCTGTGTTGGATGAATCTGAAGGATTCTTTGGATTTTTTGGTGGATCCACAAACAATGACATAAACAGCAGGACAATGCAAGACTGAAACTCAAATCTCTCTCTATTCGCTAGATATTGCACTAGGTAAGTTATGAAATTTTGGCTTCAACCCCCAACTATTGCACAGAATGTCCAGTAGCGAATTGTGCACATGCAGCTGACTCCCAAACGAGTCTTTTTTTAAACATATGAAGCAATACTTGGGTGCAGGAGCTGCTATTTAAAGATCTACATAGTGAACTATGAAAGGAACAGAGAGCCATTTGGGATGACCAGTCCGATGCTGGTGTCGATCAGCTGTGTTTGATGAGTTTGAAGGATCTATCTCTTATGTTTGGAAGGATCCTCAAATAATGGCTTGAACAACAAGAAAACATGAGACCTTCACAGTGCTATTTTACAGTAGTGATGGAGTAGGCTAAGGGTTATTGAGAGCTTGAGGAACTGTGTTAGGAAATCTGTGGAGGAGATAAGCCCAACCATTGTAGGAGGTGTGTGGACAGAAGTGTTTTGAATCATTGGAGTTAAGATGTAAAGAATCTGAGACGATTTGACAAGAACCAGACTGTGATGTTTTAGACGACTGGGTCAGAACATCTCCAGAACATCCAGGGTGTTTCCAATGTGCAGTGGTCAGTACCTACCAAAAGTGCTCCAAGGAAGGACAACCGGTGAACTGGCGACAGTCATAGGTCATGGGCGACCTTTTTGTTGATGCTCATGGAGGCCTCACCCACCTTACAACACAAACTACTAAAGGATCTGCTGCTAAAACTAGTTCTGGTGCCAGATACCACAGGACACCTTCAGAGGTCATGTGGAGTCCATGCCTCGAAGGGTCAGGGGAGTGCAGCTTAAAACTCTACTTAGAGCGCCTCCTACTGATGCCCATATTTCAATGTGTATCTGTTTAGAACGGACTAGCTCTTCATTCAATGTGTTCATTCAATATGAACACAACAATGTGTTCATATTTGCTTACATCTGTATACAGCGTATCTGTGTATTCTCACACAGGGCATCACTGTGATCTGTTAATAGAAAAATACAGTATAAGCAGATCTGTACTTCTATGGTTCTTTCCAGGGTTCTTATCACAGTGCTCAGGCTTATTCCCTTTGTGTATTCGCTCATCCTTTTGGCATCAGCTTAACTGTGTTTTCACATCTTTTGCACAGTCTTTATTTTTTATTTATGCCAGCTTTATCATCGAGGAGGGCTGGATGCGGGGGGTCGAGTGCATGGGTCGGGATGCGCCCATTATTTGAGTTATAAATAAACCGTTAAAACCCACAGAGCTGTTAGCGCTGATGGAGGTGGAGAAGCAGCGCAGAGTGATTTTAGACCCGACACTCATCACACAAAGCTTGCGCCATTACACACAGTTCACAGATTCCACTATAGGTGGAAAAGGCAGAATATGATCAGAGCAAAGTTTATTTATATGCATATTTCATGAGGGTCGAGCAGTAGCGGATGCAAATGCATCAAATTCCAGACAAGAGTGAGGAGCAGGGCAGGGTTCAGAAACGGAATAAAACACGGTTGTCTCCAAGCAGCAAGATTGTGTTTCTGCTAAACATAGCATTCCTAAAAACCCTATAAAAGACTTAACTAAAAACTCTTTATTTTCCTAGAAGACTCATGTAACGCTTTGGTAATTCCTAAAAGACCCATTTTGCTCTTTTGACATTCCTAGAAGACTCGTTTAACTCTTTAAACATTCCTAGAAGACTTTGATAACGCTTTGATTATCCCTAAAAGACCCATTTTGCTCTTTGAACATTCCTAAAAAACTCAAAAACAAATTGTTCTTTGATGCCAAAGTGTAAGCGGAACCAAATGCAGTTCCATGGAGAAGTGTGTTTTTAGATGTGAATAGAGATGGTACTTGATGTAGAGGTTCTGTCTATCAATTTAAAGGTTCTACATTGTTCCAGGTGGTTGCTGAGGTTTTCCAGATGGTTTCTAGGGTGTTAATACCTCACTTCATGACGTTAGAGGGGCCAGGAAAACAAGAGCCAAACCCAGTGGCAAGCACTGGATAGAGGGGCATAAATTATTCACATTTGGGATGAGTGGCAGAACTTACCATCCAACATCAGAACCTGTACCTCACTGAATCTCTTACTTTCTGGGAGCTGAATGTAATCAATCAAATCCTATCAGCAATGTTCCAACATCTAGTGTAAAGCCTTCCCAGAGTAGTAGAGGCTGTTACTACAGTAAAGGAGAACAATCTTCCAGCTAATACTCTTGATTTCCAGAGGAACGTTGGAGAAGCAGGTGTCTACTGGCTTTGGGGTATATATTGTGTGTTTTGAGGAAATTGATGTTGACAAAAGCAGATTAGAGAATTTCTGTGTTTGGGTAAACTACTACTTTAACTGGTGAGCGAGATTTCAAACGAACATTTTGGCTCCAAAACAGCAGTGATTAAATTTTCTGTTTGTTTTTTTTTCTGTTTGTTTTATGGTCTGGAATTCAGCAAGGAGCAAGGGGTGATCAGTGCTTTTGGCTGGAAAGTGAAGCTGAAAAGTGGGCGAAGCGAAACGTGTATCGTTTGAGCGCACATTGCAGCTCAGAAAGGGATGTTAAATAACGCTGCTTTTCCCAAGCCCAAAGGTGTCAAACACACCTGATTAGTCTCACAGCCAGGTTATAAGCATAGATAAGGAATGGGTGCACATCTCTCAGAGTACTGATCTCATCTCTAATTCATACCGGAGCGTAAATGAGCAGGACAGAGCGGAGTGTGATGATTTTGGGATGATTTGTGCTGTGTGTAATTGCAGGCTGGTGGCGGAGGCTCTTGTCACAGTGCGGCTGAAAGTGAAGGAGCGCAGGGCCGGGTGCTTCACACCCACGCTGCTGTTTACTCCGCTGTAGGGCCAATCAGTGTGGAAGCAGTCCAAAACCACCTTTATGTTCTTTACAGGCACCTCTACATCTCAGAAAACAGCACACACTCTCAGAATCCTCATCTTTCACCCTGCTCGACCCTCAATGGTGTTCCTCTTCATCCTGAAACATCCTTTTCTTACAATTCAGCCATAACATTAAAACCACTGCCAGGTGAAGTGAAGAACATGATGATCTGGTTTCAGTGGTTCCTGTCCAGAGGTGCATCTACATATCAGTCAGTGAGTGAACAGTCAGTTCTTGAAGGTGATGAAGGTGATGAAGCAGGAAAAATGGACAAGCGTAAGAATCTGAGACACTTTGACAAGAACCAAACTGTGATGTTCTAGATAATGACTGGGTCAGAACATCTCCAGAACATCAGGAAGGTCTTGTTGGGTGTTATATAGCTAAGATCCTTGAGGTCTTATCTATATAAGTATATCTATATATAAGTTTATCTATATAGTTTATTTATATTTAAGTATAAGATCCTTGAGGTACTTTTGGAGGTTCTTCAGTTTGACACTCTGGAGGAACCTCTTAAGGTGCTTTTTTAGAAGAAAAAGGTTCCACCAGAGTGTCAAACTGAAGAACCTCCAAAAGTTCTTCAGGATCTTATCATACATTTAACAATGTGGGGTGTTCCCAAGATGTATGCTGTGGTCAGTACCTACCAAAAGTCCTCCAAGGAAGGACAACCTTACATTATAGGTGCCCAAAAGTAACTGATTCTCATGGAGGTCCCATCTCACAACTTACAGGACTTAAAGAATCTGCTGATGGCATTGGTCTTGGTACCAGATACCACAAGACACCTTCAGAGGTGAGTGTGTAGATGGGTCAGAGCTGATTTTAGAGGAGGGAGGGGGATCTACGCGGTGTTATGCAGGTGGTTTTAATGTTATGGCTGATTAGTGTATAGTATTTCAGAAATATCCTGTATTTGGTTGAGTAAAATAAATGGTTCAATGACATCAATGGTTCTACATACTGTAGATGTTTATTGAACTGAGCTCCAGCTTGTGAACGCTGATTTTTTTCAGCGTGAATTTGTTTATTATTCCCTACATTTTTTCATATAATAGTATTCATTTTAGCATTAGTAGTATTCGTATCACCTAATAATGTAGTTTTTGCAATTCATGCAAAAACTTTTAATTCTTTTCATATTAAGGGCCTTATCACTTGTAAATTAGACAGATAGGATGATGACGATCCGAACCCGTTTACCGGAGCTGTTGGAAATGTAACAGAAATCTGATTAATTAGTGAACAACCCTAATGAGCATCTCTTAATTCAGAGTGCAAGAGGAGAAAGTGACTGACCACATGGTGAGCAAAGGGGAAAAGGGTAATCAGTCCATTTTAGAAGCAGCTCTACAGGCTCGGCAGTTTACTAACGATTTTGATTTGGCCCCGGGCCGTTTTAAAAGGATTCACCTACAGAGCGCAATCAATGCATATCCCTCGTAGGATGCTGCTGGAGGAAAGTTGCAGCGCAGTGGGTCCTCGGGCTAATTGCGTGTCATTGTGGCATGCTGGCGAGGAGCCGGAGAGAAAATCAAATTCCAGGCCTGATGACTGAGGAGGAATCCGCCTAACATAAAGAGAGCGGATCAATCGGAGGCCTGGTTCTGAAATACTACGGAGGAAAGAGGCAGGAAACAGGAAGCGTTGATTACATTACATAAGGAATCTTTCATAAGCATCCATGACCTGAAATCTATAGCGTCCGCTCCCACAATGTAGAAACTAAGCTGCAAAAAATAGGCAGCTTTGAATTCAGCTGTTTCCAACACATTCATACAGTCTGCCCCTACAGCTGTAGCTCCGCCCATTTACATGGAAGTTATGAGGAGTATTTACATTTACATTTAAGGTGTTCAGCTGAGCCACTTACAAAAGTGCCTAATATTCAGCTTGAATGGTTTGTAATGGAAGGCAGCCAATCAAAACTGAGCTCATTTGCATATATCAGTCTTAAAGGCACGGTAACAGAAACAGTCTGTAATTCTAATGGATAAAGAATATAAGGCCTATAGATAAACATAGAATATACACCCTTTAAGTCATAATCATATATATAAAAGAGAGGTGATGGTTCTTTAAGGGTTCCTTAGTGAAGCAGGCGGTTCTATACAGAACCGTTACAACTGAAAGAACCATTTGGATGCTTAAAGATGTTATTTGGCTGGTCAAACGTTCTTCAGCTTGGTGGAAAAACCTCTGTAGATGGTTCTGTACAGGACCTTTTAAAAAATGGTTCTACAGAGCACCGAATAAGGTTCCACTATTGCTACGAGTACAGCATGTAGCAAAACGTCAAACAGCAACTCGCCTCACAGAACAAAAATGTAAATGCTTTGACAGAAATACAATGCAATTATGTGTATGTAAATTTTGAAAGTGGAAGTGGGCATGGCTAAGCTAATTGGTGCCTGTATTATTTAAGAAAAATGTTTATGTATGTATTTATGTATTCATTGGAGCCCTCAGCAGAGATCAGTGTGGTGGTCCGCGTGGGCTACATGAAGCAGTGCTGATATTGTCATTATCTGTATGCAGATTTGAAATGGACGTGGGTGTGGCCTCAACATAAAATTTAATTTGACCCCCAGAAGAGGAGGTTTAAATCACTCATATACCACATGGACAAAAGTATTGAGACACACCCTCATTCATAGTTTCTTCTGAAATTAAGACTATTAAAAGAGTTTCTCCTTTTTTTTGTTGGAGTAACTGTCTCTACTGTCCAGAAAAGAAGACTTTCTACTAGATTTTGAAGAAAAATTGCTGTGAGGATTTGATTGCATTCAGAGACATGAGCGTTAGTGAGGTCAGGACTTTGGATGGATGATCACCACCCGACCTCATTATCCCCAACTCCTCCCCAAATTGCTGGATGGAGCTCCACCGCCATCATTAGAACACAGTTCTTCCACTGCTCCACAGCTCCTCAATGCTGGGGGGGGGGGTTTATACCCCTCTACTAGCCCACGCCTGGCATTAGACAGCATGGAGCTAATAGGGTCATTTTTATTTGCTCCAGAGAGTCCTTTTCTATTGGCAGTACTTCTCTACACACAAGCTGTGTGTGTATGTGTGCATTTGCACATCTGTGTCAGGAATGGATGCAACTTAAAGTAGCTGGATGCATTCGCTAGAAAGAGTGTCCACAAACATTTGGACATGTAGTGTATGTTTACACTGTGTGATGGTATGCTGTAATGATTAGTGCTCTCTCAGGCCTCCAGATGTTTATTTTAGAGCGCAACAAGATAGCAGACGGGTCTTCCACCATTACACAGCGAATAGATCACTCTGTGTGCGCTATTTTTTTTCCGCTAATGAGTGACACGCTATTCATCACACGAGTCTCCAGTTACACCAGAATGTTATTCAAGAGCAAAATCCATGGCCGATGCCCGAGCACTCGCATGTCTCCTCGCTGTGGAGGGCTGTAAACACTGAGGAACGAGGTTTGGTTTCTTTGTCTGGACTTAAACTAAGGTTTAGCGAGGACAGGCGGCGCTCGCTGCTAGCAGCAGAGGTATTAGCATTTAAATGCAGTGTTTGAAGTATTTGTAGTGGCACCTGGCCTCTCCGCGTGCTGAGTCAATCAATCTTTGTTTGTTATCATGCCCTTTGCGATGAATTGCCTTGGAGAAGTCGTGATGGAGGGAAAAACAAAAGCGAGGGAGTGCGGCTCTATCAGAGGCAAAGTGAAACTCTGAAAACTGTTCCTATAGAGCGCGAACACCAAACAGTCACCTCTCAGACACACTCTCTCAGAAAGCTACTCAATCAAATTAGATCAAGCCCAGAAGAATGAGAAGGCCCGGGTTCGGCTTTAACCAGCGCGCAGTCCTGAATTTAAATATCTCACGCTGATTTGTTTATGGCTGTGTCAAACATGAATAAAACATTCATTCCAAATTATGCGTTTTTGTTTTGGTGTGTCATGACTGCGAGGCTCCCTTTTTTCTCCTCCTTTTAATAGATAAATAAATAAACTCATGTTAATTCCTCTTCCTGGGCGTCTCTAAGGTATTAAACGAATTCACGCAGAAGAGGAAATGAACATTTAGTGTGCGAGACGTTACGTTGTGCTCAAACTTTAGCGGAGCAGCTGTAAAACAGTCCAGAGCAAATCCCCACCGTCAGACTCGTTATCCCAGCGCTCACTCGTGTCCAGCCGGACTCACAACAACTGTAGGTTGAAGAACTGTCCTGTGTGTGTTAATATACCTACAGTAGAGGTCAGTGGTTTCTTCAGCAGCTCAGCTTCTGTCATTAGCCCAGTCTAAGGGTGTGTTTAGTGGTCCTGCAGAGCAAAGTGCTGCGATGGTTCCTTTCTACAGGAAACGTCAGTCAGTCAGTTCCACCGTAAGCAGCTGTTCAGTGCATGCTTGGACCGATCTGTCACATCTGGAGGATGTTGTGCCTAAGAAGTTGACAAATAGTAAAAAATGAGTCAGTGCGTTACTTGGTTGAAAAGTATCTAAAAACAGGATGCTTGGTTGAATGAGTAGTTATGACATAAGGAATAGGTGTTATGCAAGGCTAATATTGCTAACAAGCACTATCACCAATTTCCCTACTAATTTCAGTAAATAAACATCCAAAAGAAAAATGCTCAAAAATCTTGAGATCAGGAGATCAGGAAAAACCCTGTTTAAATAAGTAAGCTTTATTAGACTGAAGGTGGACTAAGAACGGACTTCTCACACAATGAGTGCCTCCCAATGGCATGACAGTGGTGCCCCACAGGCCATCGATGCCAAAGGGGAATGACGACTCTAGCGAGTGATACACAGCAATTAACACTCCACTGTAGAGCAGCTACCCTCTGTAATGACCACCTTCCATTTACATTTATGGCATTTAGCTGACGCTCTTATCCAGAACGACTTACAAGGTGGTGTTATCTGTTGCGCCACACCTTCCATCACCTAATACAGCCCATGCCACGACATCCTGCTAGTATCACCCAAGCCAAGGATAGTTATTTAAAGTATATATATATATACAGTTCTGGAAAGATTTAAGAGACCATCTAATATTTCTTTCTTAAATGTGAATCTCTACGTGAACAGCAGCTTTCATTCCAGGATTTCATCAAACGAAGCTGAGGTACCTGAATCTGCAGTCTATGAATGGAATAAAGTCCCAACATCAGTGTGAAAGACTAGTGGAGAGCCGACCGAGACATGAGAGCTGTGATTGGTCAGTCGAGGTTATTATTTCACCATAGAGATTTCTGAATGCTTTCAGATATTAGTACTGTGTTTAAATCTGAATAATCACTTCTTTACATTTTAATTATTTAATAATTTATTTTTTGAGCAGTTGTCATTTCTGCAAATAAATAAATGCTCTAAATAGTAATATTTTTATTTGGAATTTAGGGGAAATGTTGTCCATGTATCATGGGGAGAGCTTTGGGGACTTTGTGTTATTATAATGATATTTGTTATCAGTATTTATTCTAATATCAGTGTTTTACTGATAAAAAATAAACTATTTCCTATTGGTGCAGTTAGCTTAGTGCTAATATACTATTAGAATCCCATAGGGGTGCTAGTTGAACTAGCACTAATTATTGTAGAGTCTTCACCTGTTTTCATAGATTTCTGACATTTGTAGATGAACTGAAGACCCAGTAGTGAGTAGTGAGTTCTCACGTATAGGAAAACATGTAAAGTCAATAACCCCCTTCTACTAGCGTGTGAAATCTGCAGTGTATGTCTTCACCTCAGCATGAGGAACAGTGAAGGACAGAATGTTTATAATTGGTTTTATGACACTAATTTGACAGAAATGAACACTTTCTATTCATTGTTCCACCAGGAAGTGGAACAATCTAATCAGTGGGAGGCTGTCTGATTAGAGCAAGCTGATGATAGCAATATGACAGCGGGCTGTGAGCGCCGCATATGTGTGTGTGTGTGTGTGTGTGTGTTTGTCACATACCACATCAGCGCCCACCAGCAAACAGCCTGATAAACATCCATTTGCATGTGTCACTCACTGCAGCGCATCCACATATGAATGTCTGTCAGTGTCTGCGTTCTTCAAGGATCCTCCTCATCCTCCTCATCCTCGCCGAGCAGCGTAAGCAGAAGTGACAAAAGCGCAGGACGAGTCGGCCCACATTCATCCAGCCTCCAGACTGCTAATCTGGATCTGTTGGACGTTGGGGTCTGTGTAACAGCTCAGAGCGTCTATAAGCGCAGTGATTACATACGAACACATCAGAGAAGACCATTCATAATACACAAGAGCTGCAGACGAGCTCCCTCTCCTCACACTTCCAATATTCCCAGATTCCCAACAGGGACGTGAAACATGAAGCGTCTAAAATAAGCTGGAAACGTTCATTAAACTGCTGCTGAATAGGCTCTCAAATGTGGCCACTTTATTAGAAACATCTGCTTTGTAAAACACCATGTTCTAGTCAGATAGTAGCACATGGTTTCTAATAAAGTGGCCAGTGAGTGGAAACACAGGGTTGGTGTTTCTAATAAAGTGGCCAGTGAGTGGAAGCACACGGTAGGGTTTCTAATAAAGTGGCCAGTGAGGGGAAGCACAGGTTTGGTGTTTCTAATAAAGTGGCCAGTGAGTGGAAGCACAAGGTAGGGTTTCTAATAAAGTGGCCAGTGAGTGGAAGCACAAGGTAGGGTTTCTAATAAAGTGGCCAGTGAGGGGAAGCACAAGGTAGGGGTTTCTAATAAAGTGGCCAGTGATTGGAAGCACAGGGTTGGTGTTTCTAATAAAGTGGCCAGTGAGTGGAAGCACGAAGCAGGGGTTTCTAATAAAGTGGCCAGGTGGTTCTAATAAAGTGGTCAGCGAGTCGAAGCACAGGGTTGGTGTTTCTAATAAAGTGGCCAGTGAGTGGAAGCACGAAGCAGGGGTTTCTAATAAAGTGGCCAGCGTGGAAGCACAGTGCGGGGGTATAATGGACTGCAGCTATGGTATTCTGGTGTATTCTGGCTGTTTAGGACTGACTGGTTTGTAAATTTATAAAAGACGCTCTGGAACCAGAATCTCAGCTAGAAGTAAATGAGGAATTTATCTGCTGGTCCACCAACTGTGTTCTTGTGAAAGGCTTGTTTTGCACTAATCCATAGGGGCTCTTTCTTATGGGCTTTGTCTGTGTTTCAGCTGGAGTCAGTGCCTTTGTAGAAACCCTTCCATCCAAAATTACATTGAACCAAACAATATGTTCATCTAACTCTGCCGTGTCCAAACAGTCACTGTTAATTAAGTAAAGAAGAGGCCTCAGCCTACGTCCTGTTCTTGGGCGTCGAGGTCCTGCTTTGTTCCCTGTTGGTAGTTTCTTGGACTCTGTGCTTTCAGAGTTGGAACGCTGAGTGTTTTTGGTTCTCCTGCTGTGCAGTGAACTCTTGGAATTACACAGAAGCTGGATGGTCATTTTGTCAGACGCTCAGTGGGGCTCTGAGGCCTCGGCTCTGTGTCTAACCTCTGATTGGCTGGAGCGTTGAAAATACATCTACATTATGGACTTTCTTACAGTGTGGGGTATTCAACAGCTCTGTTATGCTGCTGTATATGGACAGAAGTATTGGGACACATGCCCATTCATTGTTTCCTCTGAAATCAAGGGTTTTTTTGTTGTTGGAGTAACTGTCTCTACTGTCCAGGGAAGAAGACTTTCTACTAGATTATGGAAAAGCATTGCTGTGAGGATTTGACTGCATTCAGCGACAAGAGCGTTAGAAAGGACAGGATGTTGAATGATGACCACCACTCCACCTCATCCCCAACTTCCCAACCCATCCCAATAGTAGTGGATGGAGCTCCACCATCATTCCATCATCACCATTCCTTTATACCCCTCTAGCCCACGCCTGGCATTATTAGGCAGCATGGAGCCAAAAGGTTCATGACATTGATCTGCTCCAGAGAGTCCTATTCTATTGGCAGTACTTCTCTACAGGGCTTAGACAAGCTGTGTGTGTGCATTTGCACATCTGTTTCAGTAATGGGTGCAGCTTAAAGTTGCTGAACGCATTCATTAAAGAGGTGTCCACAAACATTTGGACACACATTTGCATTGTTCAATGCAGTGACTGCAGGACAGTGTTAAAAAGGTTTAGATGGTGAATAATCCTCCAGCAGTAAATTAATAAAGCTATTATATGTCTTTAAATCTCAAGGCAGTTTATTATTTATCATTTAATAACTTTTTCCAGTTGCTAAAATACTTCAGATATGTAATAGCTTCTGTTGCCTGGCTTTTACTCCTGTCAAAATGTATTTTATACATTATATGATAGATTACTACTAGATCAGCGGTGTTAGAACCCATGGGTTCCTGATAATGAAAGTGTTTTTATCACTGCCACTTTCACCCGGTGAGAAAGTGGTTGATGACAGTCTGTGTGGAATTAGAGTGTTAGCAGGCGAGTACAGGCGAATGGGCCTGAATAGAACTGTATCTGATAATGTAGCTCTGATAGCTCTGCACTGATTATGGAGAAATATTTATTCTAATTCAGGTAAAATTGGACAGTTCCTGAATAACCTGCCAAAATGCCTCAGAAACGTCTTTGTACTGAGAAGGAAATAAAGTCTGAAAAGCTTCATTGAAAGCTGGCTTTAATTTGGAGATGATGGTCGAGTCATACTGGAAATGCACATAAATTACCATCCATCCAAATTATCATCCAAAAGCCATTCTGCTCTATCAGTAAATGAATCGAGCGACTCATAACTGGTCACTTTATTAGAAACACCTACCTTGTGATTCCGTTCACTGGCCACTTTATTAGAAACCCTTACCTTCTGCATCCACTCACTGGCCACTTTATCAGAAACCCCTACCTTGTGCTTTTACTCTCTGGCCACTTTATTAGAAACACCTACCTTGTGTTTCCAATAACTGGCCACTTTATTAGAAACCCCTGCCTTGTGATTTCGTTCACTGGCCACTTTATTAGAAACCCTTACCTTCTGCCTCCACTCACTGGCCACTTTATTAGAAACCCCTGCCTTGTGATTTCGTTCACTGGCCACTTTATTAGAAACACCTACCTTGTGTTTCCATTAACTGGCCACTTTATTAGAAACCCCTGCCTTGTGATTTCGTTCACTGGCCACTTTATTAGAAACCCTTACCTTCTGCCTCCACTCACTGGCCACTTTATTAGAAACCCCTACCTTGTGCTTTTACTCTCTGGCCACTTTATCAGAAACACCAATCTTGTGCTTCTATTCACTGGCCACTTTATTAGAAACCCTTACTTTCTGCCTCCACTCACTGGCCACTTTATCAGAAACCCCTACCTTGTGCTTTTATTCTCTGGCCACTTTATTAGAAACACCTACCTTGCGTTTCCATTAACTGGCCACTTTATTAGAAACCCTTACTTTCTGCCTCCACTCACTGGCCACTTTATCAGAAACCCCTACCTTGTGCTTTTACTCTCTGGCCACTTTATTAGAAACCCCTGCCTTGTGATTCTATTCACTGGCTGCATTATTAGAAAAACCTACCTTGTGATTCCATTCACTGGCCACTTTATTAGAAACCCCTGCCTTGTGATTTTGTTCACTGGCCACTTTATTAGACACACCTACCTTTTTCTATTCAGTGGCCACTTTATTAGAAACCCGTACCTTGTGCTTCCACTCAGTGGTCACTTTATTAAAAACACCTCCATTGTGCTTCCCCTCACTGGCTGCTTTGCAGGGTGCTGTAAAGATGTTTTTTTCCCCAGGAAAGCACAGCTGAGATCCAGGGCTTGTCCAGATACTAATGATGAGCTACAAAATGATGACCGGTCCTGAGAAGTCCGTGCCCCATGTAGTGTATAATTCAGGGTCTATTAAGCACCTCCACCACTCTTCACCATCCTAACTGTCTTAATTCTTTATCGATTATGAGTCCACTGCAGTCTGGCTCTAGGGAACAGTCGTCTCATGGGAGGCTCCAATCTTTCTGACTGAGAGATGAGACGATGCTGATTAGCTGCTGCTTTAGTCTCTAATGAACTCACAGGGGCCATAAAATGGGTCAGGATCAAACCTGACCTTCTAAAATGAAGCTACTGTTTGGACACTGCTGGCCTTCCAACTAGCCAGCCGGTCAGAATTGTCGTAATTGCTGGTATTTTATAGTGTTATATTGTATAAAATGATATATGGGTTCTTTAGTGATGGTGATGGGTCTATATTTAACCATGTCAGCTCAAATAACTATTTAAATGCTTTATGTAACTCTATAGAAATGCCCTAGAAAATATCTGAGATACCATAGCAACCACATAGTATAATATAGTATAATACAATCACTCACACCCCCTAGCAACCACAACAGCCACATAAATATACAATACCTTAGCTATCACCTTCAATACCACAGTAACTGCATATTAACCACATAGCAACACCCTAGCAACCACATGGAATGTCATAGCAATCACTTAGAAACACCCTAGCAAACATTCTGAATGACATATGAACCATCATTGCAACCACTTAGGGTACCATAGGAACTATCTAGCACCTTAAATACTTTAGTAACCACTCACACCCTCCTAGCCACGACATATTAATGTATACGATACATATGGTATATTTTGATAAATCGATAAGTTCTCTTCAGGAAATGCACTTTTAGTAATTGATGACTGTAAAAAAATATAAAAAAGTAAAGTAAACTTTCAAATAATCTGTGTAAATATTGTTTATGTTTGTTGTTGTTGTTGTTGTTGTTTTTATTTTCTGTCACCAAAACAAATGGAAAAATATCTGAACTGGACAAATGGTAAAATAAATATAAATGTAACTGATTATGTCATTTATGATGGCATAGTTATAAAATGTACTATCTAACAATTCTATTGTTATTATATAATGTAAATAACATTTAAAGCAAATTAAGGAGAAGCTATTTTTAATAATATACACTTAAATATGACCCTCAGCTCACCTTGTATTGTGTAATTATCCTCAGTCATTAATATCACTGAATTATGTAGTGAGTAAAACACAGTAACAGTAACACTGCAGGCACATGGCCTGAAAGCACAGCCGGACTGATTTACCCTGCCTTTATTTACAAAATCAATAACCCACCTCGTGTGGAGGGAACCTTTCAGGGTGAGCTGATTTCACCTGACTTTCACGGACAGTCCAAAGGTGACCGTAATACGACCTGGTGACCGTAACTCACTGTTCGCCTCATCAGCATCTGAATGTCTTTCACTTACACCTACACCTTTACTTACATTTCCATTTGCACTGTGTTAACCACTGGGTGTCCAAAAATATCTGGACAGTCATGTGCAGCTGCTCCTAAGGCTTCCTATATTGGGACATTCATAAGCACTGAATATTACATATATAAATAGCGTAATGCCATTAATCTAAATATTTTTGCCCATTGACTGACCTTTCAATGAAAAGAGCTCTTATTGAAAACAGCCATAGATTGCAGAGTGATTACAGAGCCTGAACAACAGCTGTTGTTGAGTGTTATGTGGTTCTATATATAAAATCAGAGCAGCTCAAAGAACCATTGGAATGCTTCAGTTTTTGCCTGGTTGGTACACAAAGAAGTAACACCATAGAAATGCCCTAGAAAACATCTGAGACACCACAGCAACCACCTAAAACAATATGGCTAGCACACAGCTACACCCAAGCAAGCAATGACATGGACCACTTCATTGCTAAAGTCTTAGTGTAGGTGGTAGCTATGGTATCCTAGAGGATTGCTAGAATTTTTCTAGGGATACTATGTGCTGCTTGTCTAGGTATTTACTGTTGTATTTAAGGCGGTTGCTATGTTGCTAGGTTGATATGGTATACCAGGTTAATGCTATGGTGCTAGGTGGTGGCTGTGGTATCTTTTGGTACAGGGAATAAATCCTGAATCTCATTAGCATCTGAGTGTCCTTTAACTACACATACATTTCCATTTACACTATGTTAACCACTGGGTGTCCAAAAATATCCAGACGGCTCTTCTAATGAACAAATGTAGGCGTTCAGGCATTCACACACAGCTCTAATAATCATTATAGAAAAGCACTGCCCAACAGAACAAGATGTTCTGGAGCAGCTGTGAGAACATTAGAGCCTAAGGTCATCCTGCCCAATGCCGGGAATGGTCTAGAGGGGTTTAAAGCCCCAGCATTGAGCTCTGTCTTGAGTGATGGTGCTCCACTTAATTCCACTAATAAAGTGGAAAAAGGTAGGTGTGTCTAATAAATGAGCTGGAGCGACAGAACTAATCGTCCAACATCAGGACCTGACCTCTATGATGTTTTCACTCTTGTAGGCCTGAATGCAATCAAACCCATCTCACAGCAATGTTCCAGTATCTAGTGTAAAGCTTTCCCAGAAGAGCAGAGGCTGTTACTGCAGCAAATAGGGACAAACTAATACCCTTGATTTGAGGAGAGATGTGAGGCGAGCAGGTGTACGGATTTATTTATTATTGTTTGTGTTTTTTTAATATTTGAAAGCGGAACATGCTAAAGTCTCACCCACATCACAGCGTTTCCACAGTGTTTCCACCGGGGGCAAAGCTGGAGAGGAATGAAAGCCCCTCATCTTTTGGCTTAGTTGGGCTCTGTCATAAAGCCATCCAATCATCTTTTGGCTTTGCGGTTATTTAATCTGTGTGGGTTATGTAATGGTCTGCCACTCTGCATACATATGTGCTAGAGCTGTCTGCAGGAACTGAACACACTCTATACACACACACACACACACACATTTCACGCCTGTTTCAGCGTATTATGAAACACACAGCAAGCTCTGACTCTCAAATGAAGTGTGGAGTGTTTTCACATAGAAACATGACATGCATTAGAATATATCTACATACAGTATATATATATATATATATATATATATATATATATATATATATATATATATATATATATATATATATATACATACCATGGGGGAGCACTTTATTTTCAGGTTTCCTACATTGGTGTGTGTGTGTGTGTGTGTGTGTGTGTGTGTATTTCATTTATATGAATAACATTACAACATTAGTCTGAATACTTTTGTCCATTGATTTCACACTTTTCCCCAAACCCAATGGTGGATATTGTCTTAAATTCTTAAATTCAGATTTAAAAGCACATTAATGTAACATCATCCCCTTTTTTATCAAACAGATCAATCTCAGCTTTCTCTTTAATCAGACCTCATGTGACCTGAAGAGATACTCCGACCCTAAAGCTGTTTTTACTGAAGATTTTACAATTTCTTCACATTTCCTGTGAAAACATCCCTTTGCTCGTGGATAAACTGTGCTGGTGGCTGGTGGTCTATCTTCACTAGAGCAGTGGAATGTCTGAATGGTATAAAAACGGCGAGAAGCAGAAGGCGAGTTTCCGAGTGTCCATTGGTCAGTTTCACACAGGCTCATAGACAAACGAACAAATCCACCCCTTACAGATAAAAGACTGATGATGGACACGAGTATCTCGACCTGTCTTTCAAGCCTTACAACTCTCTGCATGAGTCATAAGGTCCATGGAAAAGGCGGAGTCTGCAGATTCAGGAAGTGTTTGATCTGGATTTCTGCGCCGTTTTATCACAAAGACATTAATAGAAACCGAGAAACTTCGGATTGGATGCGCCGGTGCGTTCTCCAGAGGGTTGAGCTAGATTAGATCAATTGATTTACCACTTTAAAACATTATGCTTGCTACCAGTTGCCATGGTATTTGCAGTGGTTGGTAGGGTGTTCAAAGTGGTTGGTAGGGTTCTGCTATGGTATTGGTAAGTGACTCTTAGGCGGTTGTTGCTTAGTCTTGTTTGGTGTTTCCTAGTATCCAAGATGGTTGCTAGGGCACCAGGTTGTTGCTAGGGTGCTAGGTCGTTGTTTTGGTTTCCTTTGGTATCTAATTTTTTATGTTTTATTGTGTGGAATTAATGATTATTCAGCCAATAGAATGATTCAGAATGATTAAAGATATATATTACAAAGAAAAGATTGAAAAATAAGATTTTATATTGGAATTTACATTATGTATTATGTTGGAGATAAGTGGTTTTATTCAAACAGCAATGATACGGAACTGTCAAACATTTCAGTGTTTAAAGGTTTCTTCTTTATAACAGAGGAATTATTTTTAACCCTTTAAAATCCTTCAGTTGTTCTATATAGCACCTTGGTTGACACCGGTCATCTTCAAAGGTGCTATATACTGTACAGTCCTGTAGATAAAGGTGACCTGTTCAAGACCATGTTCTTTGTCTGGTCAGTGAATCATTTTTGGAACTATATACAGTAGAACACTGTGTTTATTCGTTATTGTATATTCACCAGTGATTTCTTTATATTTCATCACATATAATCCAGGATACAGTGTAATTTATATTAATATATTATATTATATTAATATAATTTATATGCAAATGGTGACATAAGCAGTATAATGTGCTATGAAGCCTCAATACAGGCAGGCCTCAAATAAAGAGCTGCAATATGTGTTTACAGTGATTTGTGAGCTGAAATTGATTCACAAACAGCACATTTGGTTCATTGTGAAGCCGGTGAGTTCAGGAATTAGCCTGAAAATAAGCAATCCACAGTCAAATCAGGTCACAGAGACGCAGCAGAGCTGCTTTGTTTACCTCAATCCTCTCCTCACCGACTCTCTTTCTGTCTTTTTCACTCTTTCTGTGCCTCTCTCACTCTCTCTCTCGTCACGGGAGGTCCTCTCACTTGGTGGCTCGCAGAAGCAGAAACAGTCTGAACATTTCATTAAGAATTTATTGATGAGCCCACAGTCATGTGGAACTGTGTTTACGCAGTGTTGGAGGTTTAACTCTGCGGCTCCGCTGCTGCGGTAAGTAGGATAAATGACATCAGAGTGGCCGGTGCGGTCCAGGCTGGGAGTCAGGGACCCGAGGAAAGGGCGGCGGCTGGGCCTGCGGTCAGGAGACTGTAGTCCATTTGAAGGAAAGGACGCTGGTAGAACCGAGAAGTTCAGCAGGACATTATTCCCCATCGAAGTTTGGTGTCAAGGGCGACGGCTGAGCATGTGATGTTAGAAAAACTTCATATGGGAGTATGGTGTGTGTGTGGTTGTGTGTGTGTGTGTGGTTGTGTGTGTGTGTAGTTGTGTGTGGGTGGTTGTGTGTGTGTGGTTGTGTGTGGTTGTGTGTGTGTTTGTGTGTGGTTGTGTGTGGGTGGTTGTGTGTGGAGGTGGTTGTGTGTGGGTGGTTGTGTGTGTGTGTGTGGTTGTGTGTGGGCGGTTGTGTGTGGTTGTGTGTGGGCGGTTGTGTGTGGTTGTGTGTGGGTGGTTGTGTGTGGGTGGTTGTGTGCGTGTGGTTGTGTGTGTGTGGTTGTGTATGTGTGGTTGTGTGTGGGTGGTTGTGTGTGTGTGTGTGGTGGTGTGTGGGTGGTTGTGTGTGTGTGTGGTTGTGTGTGTGTGGTGGTGTGTGGGTGGTTGTGTGTGTGTGTGGTTGTGTGTGGGTGGTTGTGTGTGGGTGGTTGTGTGTGTGGGTGGTTGTATGTGGGTGGTTGTGTGTGGGTGGTTGTGTGTGTGTGGTTGTGTGTGGTTGTGTGCGTGTGGTTGTGTGTGTGTGCTTGTGTGTGTGTGTGTGTGTGGAGGTGGTTGTGTATCCGGATCGTATGTGGATCTGCTTTCTGTTCACACTTGTCATTAAAACGCGTCTCCAGTCTGATCAGGTGAGATCGGATTTACTTCCCCGCATTAGAAACGGATCCATCACTTCCATCCGACTTCCTGCAAACAGCGGTTTCTCCTCAGACCCGTCCTGCTCTGGGAGACAGTGAAGGTTCTTCTACAACACTGCTCTCACCTGCCGGTAAATAAGCACGAGCACACGCGTACACACCGCAAAAGAGTGCACGAGAGAGCGAGCGAGGAAGAGAGAGAGACATCCAGGATCCACAGTAATTATTACTCAACATACTTCAGGACGGAATCCGATCACAGGAAGCGCTTTCCGATTACGCTGGTATTAAATGTGGACGAGATCCGTCTCTGAACGGCTTCTAATATGGTTTGAGTGATCCGATCGTAATCCGATCACAATGTGTGTTCAGGATGTTTACACCTGGCCTGTCATGCAGTGAAATCTGAATGTGATCCGATCTCCAAAAGCCCGGTTAAAGGGGCGGGGGGTGAGGTGAGGGGGGGGGTAGATCCTGCTGAATCAGCACAAACTGAAGCACTGAGGCTCCAGTAGAGGTTCAGGTGTTTCCAGCGCTGTTGAGGCTACAGGCCTCCTGTAAGCCTTTCAGAACAGCTGACGCAAACATCTGCATACACACAGTACACACACAGTAACCAGCGCTGACTGGGGGGCTTCAGTTTGGGCCACAAATGTGTGTGTGTGTGTGTCAATATATACACACACATACACTATATATATATATATATATATATATATATATATATATATTTGCATCCATGTCTATATATATTTTATTTGTATGTGTGTGTGTGTGTGTGTGTGTGTGCACGTTACAAGAGTATGTGTTTTACACTTTCCACACTGCAATGAAACACACACACATTTGACATTATATTCCACTTCATGTGCACACACACACCTACTTTCATTACCCACAATGCCCTTTCTAGACACCATCATAGTTCCCTGAACACCTTGTTAGAGGCAGGAACTGAAAGGGAAAAAATGTGTTTCTGAAGGCATCACACACCCTGTTTACACCCCCCCCCCCCTAATAACTCACACACATTGCCTCTCACAATGACACTCTCACTCTCTCACACACACTCTCTCTCTTAGGCTTTTCAATATATGGTCGTAAATTGGAAAATGAATAATTCATAGTGCTAATGCTAATGCTAACGAGTGCTTCAGCAGCTCGTCGGGTCGGCGTGAAAAATAAACATCCTTTTGTTCTCGTTAATAGATTAGCTTTTTATAACTGGATGAAAAACAACAACAACATGAATATTAAATAAATACAAATAAAAAAAATAAATATGATTAAAAACACAAAATGAAGAGAGAGAGACTTCTCCTTTAGCACGTCTTCTGTTTCTGTGCATTTCAATTTACTAGTATTAGTAGTAGTAGCATAGCCTGGCACATTGCTAACTGTGTACACACACACACACACACACACACACACACCACTACTGCTGGATTTATTACAGAAACTCAGACTGAAACTTTTATAAACAGATTGATTTTGGTCAGTATCTGAACAGTGGGAGCCAATAATCAGTGTATTGATCACTGTCTGACGCGCTGCATCCGACAGCTGCTGATTAAATCACCCATGAAGCCAAACTGAGGTCACCTGAAGATCAATCAGGTAATTATGGATAAATCTGTTTTTCTCACTCCTCCAATACCATATACATATCCGTCATCATCTCTCGCTCTCTCTCTCTCTCTCTCTCTCTCTCTATCTATCTATCTATCTAGAGAGAGAGCAAGAGAGATAGAGCGAGATCCCTCTATTGGACTTTGTCAGATATAAATAACTAACTAGTAATGGCCACCCAGCCCGACCTGCTAGAAGATTGCCCGCTGAGGTCCCCTCTTCCTGCGTCAGACCAGCTGCCACCTACCAGTCCAACCATCAGGCACCCCACCCACCACCACCACCCATACCAGACCAGCGGCCCACCCTCCTGCCACTGCTACCTGTTTAATGACCATGTTAAAACCTAAATGGACTCTTAACTATCTGCACTATTAATATCACCCCTATTAACTATCTGCTCTACCTGGTTTGGTCATTTTTATCAATAATCTATAAATAGTTCTGATCAGAGGAGGATCGGGTCGGGTCCCCCTTGTGAGTCTTGGTTCCTCCCAAGGTTTCTTCCTCCAGCTCTGAGGGAGGTTCTCCTTGCCACTGTCGCCGTTGGGGCTCACTGGGGGTCTTTGATCCTTCATGTCTTCCGTTATTTCTTTTTTTCTGTCTTTTACTAATGACTGATTGTGTAAAGCTGCTTTGTGACGACAACCGTTATAAAAAGCTATACAAATAAATCTGACTTGACTTGACTGGTATCTATTGGACGTCAGTGAGGCAGTGTCATACTTTTTGAGGTATTTCAAGTAATCAGATCTCTTTCAATATTAGACATGTACTTCAATACTAAACAGAAACCAGCAGTGTAGCATTATGGGATACTGTTTACAGCAGTGTGGTACTATTGCAGCTATTACTAAGGCAGGCTCGGTGATCAGCCGGGTGTCTTAGCATGGCAGTACATTGGGTTGAAAGTGAGGGTGTTGCAGGAGAGAGCTCTGCTCTGACCACACCTCCACAGTTCTATCACACCTCCACACTGAAGGATCTGGTTCATGATGATTTTAATGAAAGATTGTGTTGAGACTGAAGCAGGTTTTAAAGACAGACGTTAAAGGAATGACTGACCCATCACATCTCAAATCCAGACCATCTGTGAGCGCTGTTAACATTCACTCTTACGCTGTTAGTTTCTTATCTTACAGGTCATTTTTGAACGGCATTATGACTTAAAGAAATTTATCTCTAATCATCTCCACCCGGCCTGCAATTCTTTTATTTGACTCTAGTTACACTTTATATGATTTGGGTCTGTTTTACTTGTCTTTTAACCATTTATTTAACTTTAAACATTTTGTCCCTAATGATATATATTCATTACTACTTAACTGTAGTTTCTTGTTTTCTGTTGTCCCTCTTTTGATCATTTATTTATTACCCATGTATTTGCTCTTTGATTGTATATTGTTTTTTATAAACAATATACAATAATAATAATAATAATAATAATAATAATAATAATAATAAAATTCCTTTATTTTTATTTTCAGTCTATATTTTATATATCAGTTTGGCTATACTGTAATGAGGGTCACCCTCAATGAACTTAAATAATGTTCAAACAGTGATTTAATTAAATTGAATGATCCCTAATAGGTCAAAGTCTTTTAGAAATGACATTCAGAATTCAAAATAAAGGCCAAGGATCAATTTTCAGAAAATAAACCTGAAAACTGTTTATTGCTTTTGGGTTCAAAGACAATAAAAATATGTAGATGTTTGGAATTTGTAAATCTGAAATGATATTTCATAATAACTCCCATATATAAAGTAAATCAGTGCTTTAATGGGTGATTATTCTCCTTTTAGTATTTACTACCTAAACTGTAAATACTAATGTTAATGAATGTAATTTAATGTATTCTTTCCCATTCTGCTCTTTCTCTCTAATCTTCATCTGTTGAGCATTTATTATTCTAATCTGTGATGAGCGCTGCTGTTAGATTCTGCTGAAAACATCCATAAATAGACTGAATTGTGGCAGTAGCTGCTCAGTGTGAGCCAATAATCAGTGTATTGATCGTTAAACGCTGGTCTCCAGGCTGGTGGCTGAGGTCATTTGAAGAACAATCATTTAGGCTCTCTTATCCGCTGCACTTATTGATGAAGCACTAAAATGAACAAGTGGAGGATTTGTTGATGGATTCCCCTCTGTGATTGATTGCCAACATTGAACACACACACACACACACACACACACACACATGTACACCTGTCAGGCACGTATATATATATATATATATATATATATATATATATATATATATATATATATACACACCTCCTCATCTGCCATAATTTGGCGGTGTGAACTGACAAGAGCACTTTTCCGCTAGGTTAACTACAGCAGCTAATTACATTAGAGCCGTATAGCCACTGCTTTTATCTTCAGGCCTGAACTGAAGACCCACCACAACACATGATATCCTGCAGTGATTAGGAGAGAGAGGGAGCACCACTGTACCTGTTACCTTCTGCGAGTTCACTCTTATATATAACTGCAGTCTCACTTTCTATTAACTACATAATGATTAACTCTTATTTTCTTATCATACTTCATTGTTGGCATCATGTCAAACATTTCTGCTCTTTTATTTATTTATAGTTTTTTAATGTATTCATATTTGGCTTGTCATGGTTATCTGTAATATAGAAAAATGAAATTACATATTTTTTCATTCATATTTTATGAATCCGCTCAGCTGAACTGTAAATAAGGGTCACCCTCAATGTACCCTGAAGTTAAATACAGCATGATTGATCAATTAATGAATTAACTGGTACTTCTAATTATGTTAGAAATGATATTAGCTTCACTGACAGTAATTTACAGGTTTACTAATGACCCAAGGTCTCGTTGTCTGCTACTGGAGTGATAATGACAGCTGGGAGGGAGATGTGATTCACAAAACCCTGGTGTTGGTAAACAAGACTATAAAAGGCCGCAACCTGCAAAACACTGCTTTTACTGTGTCTCCAGCGAAGTGTTAATTAGCTAAGGTAAGCTTTTTCAAATGTCACTGATAAAGCCTGTCTCTGTAACCTCTAATTTACAAAAGGTGTAAACACAAAGAAACCACTGTGGCACAATCCAACAATACAGTGGATGTAGACTTTCTGTGTACTTGAATGAGCTTTGGGTCATCTTATCATGTTCCCACAGAGACACCATCTACCAATCGTTTCTCTCCAATCAGGCATATATTTCCTGTCCAGATTCCCCCTGAACACTGTTGTGGGGTGTGTGTAGAACTTCTGGAGTTCACTCCTATATTATCTGAATTACCTCTTGGTGGTGTAACAGAGCACCACTCTACAGCAGGTCAACAACTCACAGTAAGAGCTAGCCAGCCTAAAGTGCAGCTTCCAAACATGGTGGAGGTAGTTTCACACACTGCTGCTGTAAAAAAATCAACCAGAGAAGTGGGAGTATGTTACACATGTTCTTGGTTCTTAACCTTCGAGTCTCAAGCAAGTCTTAAATTACTGTGGTAAAATTCAAGCAAGTCAAGTCAAGTCCCTGAAATAATGATGTTTCTACATTTGAATGAGTAAAAAGACTGAGTGGTCTTGAAAAGCTCTCTGAGGCCTTCAGGAAAAAAAGGTTAGAGTCGCTGATGAGTTTTGGAAGAGGGATAAAAATCCCAGAATAATTAATAATCATCTGTTCCACTGTCCACTAAATTATTTACAAATGGTCAGAGCGTCCTAGCAAGTTCAGCCCAAAAAAGTAAAGGTGCAGGTATCCGTCACTGTACAGCGAAACGTGCCCTCCACATTTGACCCATCTGTGGTAGTGAACACACACACACACACACACACTAGTGAACTAGGGGCTGTGAGCACACACACACACACAAACACAGAGCGGTGGGCAGCCAACTCCAGTGCCTGGGGTGCAGCGAGGGTGAAGGGCCTTGCTCAAGGGCCCAACAGTGGCAGTTGTGGTTGGTGTGGTGCAACAGATAACACCTTTTCCTGCCAGTGAGCTACCACACCATGTGGGAGACTGGGGTTCAATTCCTGGGCTGGGTGTCTATGCCATGCTACACCAATAAGAGTCCTTAGGCAAGACTCATAACACTACACTGCCCCACCTCTGTATTATGAGTATGAGCCATAAATGTAAAATGTAAGCTTGCCGATCCCAGGTATCGAACCCACAAACCTGTCATTAATGGCCCAGAGCTCCAACCACAGGATCTACAGGTAGCTCTTCCACAGCTGAAGTCAAAGTACAGCATTTACCATCAGAAAGAGATACAGGTTCGAAAAATAAAGTTTGTCAGAGAACGTATGTCTTGTCCTGATTTCTGGAATTCCAGATTGATTTTGAAGCTCTACAATCTCCCACAGTCAGCTCTGAATTCTGAAATCTGATTTCTAGTGAACATCGTCATTAACATCGGATTGTGAGATGTTAGAACTAAATGGAGATCTAATAGAACTTTACCAGCAGACAAAAGTAGCAAAAGCTCTGTACAATTAAACCCACAGAGACCCAAAGCTTTCCTTTAAACAGTGTAGAACTGAACTGAATTAATAGAGTTTATATGGATTTATTAGACTGTCAGTCTGGTACAGCAAGTTGTAGAGTCTACAGTCGCTCTGTTTCAGCTGAATTGACCAGTACGGTCAGAGCTGACACAGTTTATGTTTCGTAGCAGAGATGGTCACGTGGTTTGTGTTAAAAATGATTAATTTTGCACAAATTAAAATTAGTGATGTCACAAAGACAGTTCATTCACACTGGACTTTTCCAGCTAAGTCAATCAAACAAAAGCAGAAAACACGCCCCTAGTGTCCTCAAGCGTTTGACAGCATATGTATAGTTAAATGACAATCTATACAATACGGCTTCATCTTGAAACCATTACCTGTGACCTTCCTCAGGAATTCATATCTTTTTAAGATGAAGCTGCTGTAATTCTGCTCGTCCTCATCTCTCTCTTTATTGATCTCTGATTTTAACAGCTGCCTCAGAAATAGTGTGCCATTTATTCATCTATATATATTTCACCCATCACCCCCTCACCCCCCAGACAGCCTGTTGATTGAAAAGGGCTGCCTGAAGAGTTTGCAGTAAAAAAGATTGCGTGCACTTTCGATTCTGACCAGTTCATTGGACCATGGGCAGAAACCCATCAGCTATTGAAGGCAATCAAATAAGTGCAAATCTGCCTCTTTTGAATCGAGCCCAAAACATAGGCCTCACCTTCATATGTCATTTTCCAACCTAGTGAGTTTGCTCATTCACAGAGCCGCAGAGAAGAGGCTTGAGAAAATCACAATGTTATTGATCCCTGATAGGAAATATCAGCCTTTTAGAGGAGTTCAAAATATGCATTGTTCTAGACTCCACAATCTGCATATCAACACATATTCTGCACCAAAAGTGCTTTTCATTAAAGCAGACATATACATTATATGAAACATGTATTGCTTATACTGAAGGGGCTATAAATTATGTTCTTCAATAGAAATAGTAAAACTTTATAAGAACAGTCCCCAATAAATAGAAAGTTAAGGACTATTAATCGTGTATACAGACCTACACTACATCCACACAGTCATCTGCACCACCTGTCCATTCCATCACAGTGTACATAGATCTACACTACATCCGCACAGTCATCAGTACCACCCGTCCATTCCATCACAGTGTATATAGATCTACACTTCATCCGCACAGTCATCAGTACCACCTGTCCATTCCATCACAGTGTATATAGATCTACACTTCATCCGCACAGTCATCAGCCCCACCCGTCCATTCCATCACAGTGTACATAGATCTACACTACATCCGCACAGTCATCAGTACCACCCGTCCATTCCATCACAGTGTATATAGATCTACACTTCATCCGCACAGTCATCAGCACCACCTGTCCATTCCATCACAGTGTATATAGATCTACACTATATCTGCACAGTCATCACTACCACCAGTCCATTCCATCATATTGTATATAGATGTACACTATATCCGCACAGTCATCACTACCACCCGTCTATTCCATCACAGTGTATATAGATCTAAACTACATCCACACAGTCATCACTAGGACTATTAAGGACTATTAATAGTGTATACAGATCTACGCTACACTGTGCGGATGTAGTGTAGATCACAGTGGATAGATATCTAAAGAACACTAAGGACCTTTTGCAGGATCTTGCACAATTCAATGTGGGGTGAAATGTACCACACCTGTCTGGGTTCCAGTAGCATGTGGCTATCTTCCTATGTTCCTGTCGCAATGCCGTCAACCAGTTTTCCCACCAATCAGACCGATATTTCTCCAGATTTCCCCTGAAGACTTTTTCTGTACCATAAAAGAAGCTCCGTTGCAAAGCTAGTGTGAGTGAATCTGACTGCAGTGTAAATATCATATAAATATCACGCTATCACTTATACCACTGTACTCCACTCCTGTAACACGCACTTCATTGGAATTTCACTGGAATCAGCCTTTCAAAACAAGCCAAGGTTCAAGGTTCTAGACGTTTGCCCAGTCTAGTGTTCCTTGGCCATGCATTGTTTGATGATCATACAAAGGTGACATGCACAACCACTCAACTGCCCCTTCCACCCACATCTCACCCCCACCCAACCCATCCCACCCATCTATGGGAGAGTCAAGGCAGGGAGGTAAAAACTAATGTACTTCTTATAAAAGCACATTTACCCACATTAATAAACTGGTTAATATACAGTGATTTAGTAACACTTTATAAAACAGGCCGGTTAACTAGCACATTAATGACTGTTAATATTCCCTACAGATCTACACTTCATCCGCACAGGCTTCTGTTCCCATACTTGGCCAGTAATTCTGATTGTGAATTTCGAGTGGAACACAGTCAGAGCGCTGTGGTTTTGGATTTCAGTTTTGAGATTGGCTGGTCATTGTGTTTGCAGTACTATTTTTGAAAATTATATTTTTATTAGAGGTTAATTTAGTATACCAGCATATTTTCCTATTTTTCAAAGCCTTCCCTGACTCATAGGCCTCTGCATGGGGTCGTCCATTACCGCTATCTTCATTCTGTAATTATTCACCGCTCTTCAGCTGCTCTGCTTTAGGCAAGTTCTGTTTTCTTTAACAAAACTAAAGTCAACTAGTGAAACTTAGCGCTGGAACACAATAACACTAAACAGATATGAATGTCACGCCAAATAACGGAATATATTATCAAAAAGATTCTTATTTATATGGTAATATGTCAGAACGTGCTCATGATATGTAATGCTATCCGATTGTTATCCGGCCTGTTGGTGTGTTTTCAGAGCGGGGGAGCGAGAGAGTGTGTTTTGGTAAGGATTTAATAAAGTGAAAAGGCCAGTGTGATTTGCACGGCTGTTAAATGAAAAGAACAGCACCCTGCTGCTGGGCTGATAGACTGTTCAGCAACGATTTCGAAACATCTGAAATCCTTCATCTGTTTGTTTGTGTGTGTGTGTGTGTGTGTGTGTGTGTGTGAATGTAAGTGTGTTTACACTGTTTTAATCTCTTTGTGAGGACTAAACATTTCAGATATTCATGGGAACACATGGGAAGCCTGACACTGTGTGGGAAAGTAGCCGTATAAAAGCTTATCTGCACAGAAACTAATCAATGACTGATTTGATTAAGTAAATCAGTCAAATGATGGAGATCATGGCTTTAGATCATGACTGATGTTTTAGTCAGTGTGAATCAGTGTGGTGGAAAGAACTGGCTCGGGTATCTTTGCTGGCAGTGCGGAAATCAGTCAGTTAGAGCCGATCACAGCCTGAATAAATAATAAGGAATCTGAAAATACAGCTGTATGAGTTGTATGACAGTTGTGCGTAGGAAGGTTCCGGCTGTTCTGAATGTCAACTTCTTCCCTCTGGCCGGTAATTTAGTGCAACTATGGCCAACAACAGTTCTCAAGTTCAAGTTCGAGAGGTTTTAATGCTGAGTACGGTGAAGAGAAATAGCGTTCCCCACGGACCTCGGCGCAACATGCACAATACCGCACACCACGCAACACCGCATACAGTGCAGATACCCAATCAGAGTGAAAGTGCTACAGTAGATGTGATAAATATGAGGGGCTGGCCCCCCCTGCCCTGCATGTTATAGATGGTGCCTTGGCGTTCACAGTCCACCGCTTGCTAGACACTCGTCAGGTACGGGGCAGTACCCAATACCTTCTCGACTGGGAAGGCTATGGGCCTGAGGAAAGGTTGTGGGTTCCCGCCCACCACATCTTAGGTCTTGGATTGAGTGACTGTGCTGTGGGCGTCGGGACTTCTGGAGCCATTCCTAGAGGAGGGGGTCCTGTAAGGGTTCAGGCCACACCACCAGTCACCAGCAGGGGGCCAAGGCGGTGTAGTAAGAAAGCAGCTGGGAGCAGCTCTAAAAACATCATTTCCCAGAAGCCCCAGCACTGATTACTGCTGATCAGACACACCTGCTGGGCTCTGCATAAAAGCTCTCCCAAACAAAGGCTCAGTGCTGCACCTTTGTAGAGGGGCAGACGGTAAACCGGTAAAGAGGAAACCAGACCACAATAAAAAATATATATTAAAAGCAGAAGAGAAAAAAAATTAAAATGAGGACAAGTTAAGTGACTTTTTAGGAGGGAAGCTCCAGGTCTGGAGTGTGAGCTGAACTCTCCAGCCTTCTTCTCAGCCCTGAGACTGAGAGCTTTTGTTCTTTTGGTTCTTTATTGCCTCCCTTTGTTTGAAGACCTCATTTTTGTGTCCCCTTTGTTTGCCGTTCCCGTCTTTTTTCCCCACCACTTCCTGGAGTGGCTCTTCTCTTCTTTTCACACCTCCTCTGTAGTGCAGCACACTAAGCAAAACACACCCAATCATCCTTATCCTCTGCTGACCATTCTGGATTAAATAAATAAATAAACCAACAGCTCTGCTCTTAGGTCCTCCAACAATCCCTCCATCCCGTAACATTTTATTAGGCATGTGCAAGAGCTTCATCATCCAGCCACACTGTATAACACCAAAATTACCTGTTCAGGTAACTCTGAGAATCTTATTGGCACAATATCAGAATGAAATCACAATCGCACCTGTGTCCGAGCTTGGTCAGTGGGTGGAGATGTGGTCTTCACAAATTCTCAAGGTAAATAAAATGTCCAGCATCTAACTCCTAATCGCAAACTCCAGCAGTGGTGCGTAGCTTGAGTCTCGTTCAGGGTTTTACACCATTTAATGTTGAGGATTCCTGTTGGAGTCTTGCTGCACTGATTGGGTCAGCTGTCAGCTTAAAAACAAGGCTAGACTGCTAGACTAGCTGATTGTCGGTGTCCAGAGGGGTGGTTTCAGCATGTTTCCAGAAAAAACAAACTGTTTATCGTCCAAGAAAAAGACACTGGACCGCAGTATGGATGCAGGATTATAATAATAACAATAAACAACATTCCTATATTGTAATTGTGTATAATAAAGGAAGGTAGGGTAAATAAATACAGTCAAAATAACATGAATAAAATAAAATTGATTAAATGAAAGCCAACAATAAAATAACTGCTTTTTTATATAAAAATCATAAAAGTAGGTCTACAACTATTGGATTATTCTTCAAAAAAACTGAAAACTTGGTTATTGGAGTTTCTCCTGCTTCTGTTGGAGTAACTGTCTCTACTGTCCAGAGAAAAAGACTTTCTGCTAGATTCTGGAGGAACATTGCTGTGAGGATTTGATTGCATTCAGCAACAAGAGCTTTAGTGAGGTCAGGATGTTGGATGGATGATCACCACCCCACCTCATCATCCCCAACTCATCCCAGAAGAACTGGATGGAGCTCCACCACCATCAGAGAACACAGTTCCTCCACTGCTCCACAGCTCCTCAATGCTGGGGGGCTTCTTTATACCCCTTTAGCCCACGCCTGGCATTATTAGGCAGCATGGAGCCGATAGGGTCATGATCATTTTCTCCTATTCTATTGGCAGTACTTCTACAGGGTCTACACAAGCGATGTGAAGGTGTCAGCAGTGGGTGCAACTTGAAGTAGCTGAATGTATTGATTAGAAGGGTTGTCCACAAATGTTTGGACATTTAGTGTAACAACAACCTGCACAGGGATTACAGCTGAAAATGAGCCAATCTGGGTGAATCTCCCCATAAAATATTGTTGATTTAAGGTGTATTTTCTTTGTTCATTAAATAAATTATTAAATTAAATAACAGAAAGAAAAAGATAAATAAACAACACAGTATTGAATGTATTTGTGCAGCTGTTTGCTGATATTTCAGCAGGGGTCTTTCCTCCGACGGTGAAGCTGGCCACTGCTGACCAGAGGCTCTAACAGATTACAGCTGTCAGCGGCTGCCTCTCCTGTTTACCTCCTCCATAGAGGAGGTGAATATGCAGTGTTTCAGTGCGGCTCATCCTGCAGCACTGCTGTAGAGGCGGCAGGACAAACAAAAACGTCGCCCACGGCAACAGAAACACCTGGAAAAATTCCTCTCCGCTGCAAGCCGGGGACAAAACAATTGGACTCACACCTGAGCCTCCGCACTGCTGTCAGGCTGCCTTAAAAAAAAAGAAGAAGAAGAAGCCGAAAAGGTCAGTCTCCATCCAGCCGGAGTATAAAAAGAGACGCGTCTCCTCAGCCTAAGAAAAGGGGATCAATTCTGTAGTCGGATAAAAAAGAAGAGAAAATTCATTCGTGAGCTCCATCTCCATTTAAATTGCCTTCTTATAAAGAGTCAAATCTCATCTTTGTCAAAGTTTCAAAGTTCAGTCCTCCCTCTCTCGCCGTACAACATCAGCCAAACGGCAGCTATTGATGAGGCATCAGCAGATCAAAGTGGGTCCGTCCCCTCGGCAGCTCTTCAAAGTGCTGAGCTAGCATGCTAACACTGCTAACATGGCTACAGTCTTAGATCTCTACCAGTGTGTGTGTGACACACCCCAGCCCACCTATCAATACACACGCCGTCTCTTGGCTCTTCTGAACACAAACTGCATACAAAACTTCGTCATTTTAATCCTCAATGTTTATTTATACAGCCCCACTACCTAGAACCAGCCATCCACCATCCACCTCCCAGCTCAACCTCCAACTAACCCTAATCTTCATTATCGGCCTTTAGCTGACGCTAGTATTACAGAGGTGGGCCAATGTAGTGTTAAGAGTCTGGCCCATGGACTCTTAATGGTGTAGCGCAGCACCCACAGTCACCCAGACCAGGAATCGAACCCCAGTCTCCCACATGGTGTGGTAGCCACACCAACCATACAGTCTTAACCCTAACCTCAACCCTCATCCTGGTCCCTCTGTCTAACCCAGGGAAGCTCCAGGGCCAGCCTGGTGTCAGCAGCTGGTTGAGGATGGTGAGATGATGGTCTGTATTCGAGCTGTTAGATGGTCAGTGAGCTCTCAGGTGAAAAGGTGAGGCGTTCGGTTGGTTTCTCATTAACCGCTGTTGGAAATTCTCTGCAAACGATGTAAAGAAAGTCGAGATTGAATTTTGTAGGCCTGAAACGTTTTTTGCAGGAATGATATTTTAAAAAGATGAATTATTCACATCAGCAGCGAACAGGAGAAGCTGATCCCGCTGTGGCTGTTGAGATGAATGTTGGTACACATCTGAATGCCTGAGCTGGAGCGGTGTGGATCACTCATGGGCACATGCCGTACATGGAAATGCGGGAGAATGTATGTAGATTGACTTTTGATAGATGGCGATAGCGGGCGGCCGCTGCTGGATGATTAGCATGGGTGAGGTGGGAAAGGATGTTCTCCACCCCACCTCCACCCCCCCCATCAGGGCCAGACGGTGGGATCATTTTGATCTCACAGTAGATGATGTAATGGCGCTATATCCCCGCTCATGTTTAATGAATGTGGTTTACTCAGTGTTGGCCTGTTACTCATGCGCGGCTAGTGGCAGCCCCCGGTCTTCATCATTATCATCATCATCATGGCTGTGTGTGGATTGGCTGGGCTGGGTCTCTGTGCCCCAGAGCAGTGTGAGGCCTAATGCTGGAAACACTCTGGTGTGAGGGGCTTCCTGAGCCCCCCCCAAGTTTACATTTCTCAGCATGAACAAAATCACAGACTCTTACAGAACCCTCAGAGATGAAGGTAAATGTAATGTAAAGGGGAGAAAGCAAAGCTTTGAGGTGGAGTTGAAAAGGTGGGGGGGTGGGGGGTTTGGATGAGATCTCGGAGGAGAAGGATGGAGGTGGTGAGGAGGAGGTAGAGCTGTGAAGGGGGAAGAATTGGAGCTGAGGGGGGAAATTGGAAAAGCTGGAGTTGGAAGTGAGGAGATGAGGTTGGAGGAGAGATGGTAAAGTTGGGAGGAGGTGAGGAAGGTAGTGAGGCCTGAAAAGAGGTAGAGCTGTGAAGCATGGAGGTGGAGGGGGGAGAGGAACTGAGGAGAAGGAGCACAGGTGGTGTTGGGAACAGGAGGGAAGGAGACGCTTTTCCGATCACTGAAGATCAGTGAAGCCCTCTGAGTGGGCGTGGCTGCGTTGTACTGTAATACATACTGGAAAAGCCTCCATCCCAAATCACTGAAGGAGAATCAAAGCTGTTCAGTGGATTGCTGCTGTTTAAAGGCCTCTGCTGGTGGAGCATCAGAAATCAGAGGAGGACGCTTGGCGATAGGAGCTTTAATGCGTTTTGCGGCATGAATTTAAATGCATGGGCATCTGCCAGCACTGGATTATATCACTTTAGCAGCTCTTCTTAAATTCCTCCGCATTTGAGAAGTTGAGGACGGGGCTGGAATGGATCTGCTGCGCAGAATTAGCGTGATAAATGTGACTTTGCGAAGCTGCATTTTAATTTGAGTCGTAGCAGCCGTAAATGAGTTCCAGCTCGTGAGGATAGGACGGAGGATAGGATGTGACTGAAGTGATATGAGGAATCTGACTAATCTGTGTTCAAAGAATACCCTGAGGAAGGGCATCCTGACAAGTGCTTTTGTCGGAGCGCTGTCGTTAGCATGCGCGGCGGGCCGGCTTGTTTACCTGCGAGGCTCATTTGTATTCTCTTTGGCTTTCCCGCTTTTTTCCCTCAGACCCATGATCTCACAGAAGAACATCACAGGGATGTGACACACAAACAAGCTGGCTAATTTAGCCTAAACGCTGCAGAGGAAAGCCTGCGCGAGTGTAATATCTGAGCGCAGTGGCACTTTTTTTTTTTTGTGCTAGCCGCTATGAGGCTGTTATCTTGCACGTCCGGCCTCGTGGTTCACGCTGCTGCTCGGCGGGGTCTCGCCTGGATTGTTTGCCCACCGATCTGGAGCGCAGGCTTTGTTTCATCTAAGATCCACTCAGCAGGACCGAGAGACCGGCCAAAGCTCGCCTTACGCAGCAAGAAACACTGATACACATCACTGGCTGTGTGTGTGTGTGTGTGTGTGTGTGTGTGTGTGTGTGTGTTAGAAAAAGAAATCCAGAAAGAAACAGTTTCAGCATTTCTCAGCTTGTCCCTGGAAGCGAATTCGTTCAGTGGTGGGAAGCCTTTCCTGAGAGTTTCTATGGTTGGTCTGAGCTGACTGAGTGACTATAGGAAAATTCATTATTCAAACCTCATACGCCGCTGCTGTTTCTGTCAGGAATGAGGGGGTATTCAAATATGAAATACAAGGGCCCCATTGAAACCCTTGACCCCTCACAGTTCCTGCCGTACATGGAAGGCAGGGGTGGAACCAACCCCCTGGGCAACCAGGTGAGACCAGACTGCGTTCTGCGTTCTGCAGTCTGATCGGATGTTACGATCCTCCTCTCACTGTGTCTAACTGGTGGATTCGTGTGTCTGTCATCTGTCATAAGACTCTGGTAAACCCATTTCAAGCACCAGGACAATTCGTCCACATGAGTGTGGGGATATGAAGAAACGGTGCTCTAGGTCATCTGGGGTCTCATTTTAGCGAGCTGAGATTGTTCTGGTATGAAACATGGGGACATTATCTGATAAAGTGCCTTTAAAGGTCAATATAAGAAGGTATGCCACAATCAGGACAATTGGGTTAAAGACAGGAGGAAGCTTTCCACATCATCATCTGTGTCACTTTTTCTCCCATCATAGTATTTTACAATCCAGGGCTGACCATGTTAAGAAGTCCTATTCCTCTCATTAACCCTCAAACACTGGTTCTTTTTACTTTTTATTTTACAAACAACTTTTTGCACACTTTCTAAATTCTAGTTTCCTCAATATCTAAAAATACAACCTTCACCCTATCAAACAAAAACAATGAAAACCTAGTTTATTCCTCATTAAACAGCTTTCAAATTCCCATTTTTGTACAGGTCACTTTCCAAATTCCCATTTGCCCACCTCCCAATTTCCAGTTTTCCATTTTTGCCCACCTCCCAATTTCCAGATTTCCATTTTTGCCCACCTGACATTAAAATCCTTTTTCTTGTTCAACTATTATTTAAAAATCCAGTTTTTGCTCAACCCTTGCTTTTAAAACCAATTTAATGTTCTAAAATCCAAATGCTGCCCCTAAGCAATTTTTTCAAAATCCTGTTTATGCCTCAAATCCACCTTTTTAAAATCCAGTTTCGCCCCTCCAACCCAAATTGCTTACCCAATCCATTTATCTTTTAACTCTTTTTATTCCTTTGAATTAAGGAGGCTGTTTTTGTTACTGTGCCTTTTAAGGCTAATATATGTAAATGAGTTCTGTTCTGTTCTGTTCTGATTGGCTGTCCTATGCTTCAGAAAAGCAGTCCAGACTAAAACACTCCTAATAATGTCAGCATGAATGGGTGTGGCTAAACTGCCGTAGGCTGAACAGGTGGAGATACAGGTGTGTGAGTACTGGTTTCTGTGTACAGGACGGACTGCTGGAGTGTGAACAGTGAGGTCTGACCCTGTGTTTGTATATTACAGCTGGTTCCAAACTCCTCTACTTCAAAACTTTGTTTTTCCATGATGAAACATTTTCAAAGGACAAGTGCTGTTTTGCCTTTTACAGCGTCTCATTAAGCTGTTCTAGCAGATCTGGATATCTCTGCCCAAACTTAATACTGCTGGGATCAAAACAGCCCAAACCCCAACCCAAAAGTGGAAACTTTTGCTTTATCTTCGCCAGATCGTAATTTACAGAGCTTTGCCTTATTCAAGGGCGCAGCGGAAGGCCAGGGACGTTAAGAGTCTGCCAGCCTGTGACATTTAAGCTTGTTTATGAGGCACACAGTGCCAGGATTAGATCCTGCAACACAGGGATTACAGAAAAGAGCCACTCACCACTGTGTCCGACTGAGGCCTGAGCAGTTTGTCATGTTTTAGCGACCATATTCAGGACGTCACTGAATTATCTGCACACATTTCTACACAAATAAACTGTAGACCGACACGGACAAAAGCCAGTTGGAGCTGTTCTACAGTGGAGGTGAAGGGAAGCAGACGTCTGAAGCTCTACTAAAAGCTCCTCACAGAAAGTTCTTCACCTAATGGTGATGAAGACGCTGCCTGATGCCTGAGACACTGTTCTACCAGAGTTCTGAGAAGAGTTCGGCTCTAGAACCTGCTTTTAAAATCAGATCATTAAAATGGTGGAGGGATACATGCTGCAGGGTGTAGTGCGGCTACAGAAAGTAGTCCCTAAAGAGAACTGGATTAGTTGAGATTCTCCACTATTTTACCTTCATCATCATCATCATCATCATTCCATATAAACTCAGAAGACTCGAGAAGCTGCACTGGTGGGATTGGATAGGAAATAAAATAGTGGCTAGATCTGTGTTCTAGTCTTGGCAGTGCCTGGGTCCATAGGATATTTTCAGATAACTGTATGATAAGTGTCATACATGGTCAGAAACCACATAAGCAAGTTTTCCAAAAGTGTGATTGGCTCTATATGGGGTAAGGATTATGGAGAATTCTGTAGATTTGCCATTTTGCTGAACTGTCACCTTAGCATAGGCCTGAATGGGTTAAACAGTGGCTGGAGTGGGAGTGGGAGATGTGTGTGGCTGAAGTGCTTGCTAGCACTCATTTAAGTGATGCTGATGCTGGCTTTCCTCTGGAGAGTGGGACTCAGGGGTCCCAGGGGTCCAGTGAGGCAGGTGAAGTTAGAATTAGGCAGGCTGATAAATTCAGCATTTTCTGGCTCGCTAGGAGAGGCTGGAGAAGAACACACTGCAGCTATCGCTCTCTGGCCCTCACTATC
>NC_132902.1:27945414-27965414 GCF_030463535.1 Salminus brasiliensis
GCTTTCTACACAGTAAAAAATCTCATTTCCTGAAGTGATGCGTCCCCAGACTTTTGACCGGCAGTGTACTTTGCATGGTAGACACATTTTGCATGCTAGACGTCCTTTTGCATGTCAGACTGGGTCAAATGAACTGGGTCAGATTTGAATGTTTGAATGTGGCCACCCACAAAGACGGCTCATTTCTCACGCACAATAGAACTGACCTCGCATTCCAGCAGGTTCTCTTCATACGCGGAACGTCATCGCTGTGTTCCACGGGAAACTGTGTGGGAAAAGAAAGCACAGCAGCGCTGAAACGCTCGGAGTGACTCAGCAGAAGCTGAAATTAAAAAGTTGCTTGCACTGAAGTCTCGAAGCTGCAACAGCTGCTGCGTCCATCCCTTATAGAGCCCTGCAGTGCAGTAAAGGGCTCAGGTCATGGAAACCATTTCTTCTGCATTTATTTAATTTAATTTTAATTTAATTTTATTTAATATTATTGTTATTCTTCACTCTTTTTTTTTGCACTGTGGCCTTGGGTATCTCGAAAAAGCCACTTATACATTATTATTATTATTATTATTATTATTATTATTATTATGTACTGAGCTCCAAAATGTTTCATTCACACCTCAGTGTCCTCAAATCAGACCATTCTGAATACAGTGGTTCTTTAGTATATAGAACTATGATCATTCTAAATATTTGGATACTGAAATGGTTCTTGGCCTGGTAAAAGGGTTCTGTAAACTGGTGAAAAATAATTTTCACTACTATACACAAATGTTTTCGCCTTAAAAAGGGGGTTCTTTAGAAAAAGCAGTGTTTCTTGACATCACCTGGGAGAAGGTGTTTCCCACTCCTCCATGCAGAGATCTCTCAGCTGTGTGATGTTTCAGCTTTAGCTTTTACACAGATTTTCTCACATTGTCCTCAAACTTCCTCTGATTTAATTGTGGATTCTGTGTTGGAAAGCTCTCCAGACCCTACTGCAGAACAGTCCAAAGCTCGATGTCTTTGATGTCCTGGGTTTGGTGCAGGTGTTCTCTGAGAAACTTGCTCTGATGGTTTTTGACAGTAAGGGTTTCCTCCTTGCTCTCCTCCCATTAAAATCAAACCTGTCTGCTCTCTTTCTGATGGGCTGACCTGGTCATGTTGGTCAGCTGTTCCACTTCTAAATAATTTAGTGGACGGTGGAACAGCGGCTAATTTCTAACTGTTCTGAGATCTGTTTAAACCCCTTCCCAGACTCCTCTGCATCTCCACCCTTCTTTCTGAAGGCCTCAGAGAGCTCTCTGGATCTGACCATGATGGTGATCTTCTTCACCCCTCACTTCAACCATCAAGATCAGACCAGACTAAATGTCTGAGTTTTAAATCAGACTCCAGACTCCTCCAGAATAATCCTCTCCAACCATGATCTGATCATCTGCAGCTGATCTTCTGCTCCTGACTCTGATTCTACACATTAGAGGGGTGGGGGGTTGAAACACAGGATTATAGATGATATACAAGTTTATGATATGTATGTGTATATCATATTTAATGATGGTTTCTATCTGACCAATACTGATATACTTATTTGGTTTAATATTTCTCAGTATTTTTTGATGACTCAATATTTGGGACGTCCTTCGGATCTCCATGCTTGGTGGCCAGATCTTCCAACAAGCCCCCAACACACAACCTTCTGATAAGCTCTCAAACACATAAGCATAAATCCAGCATAAATAGAGATGGAGTATATCTGCACTCCTAAATTACTAGCGCCCCCTACTGGGTCTGACAGCGAACAGTCTAAAACTATTCCAGTTTTGGAGTTATTCATATTTGTATTCGTATACAGAACTGCTGAGCTGCTCACTAAATGCAAGCTGTCCAGCTGTGAGTACCATCAACCTGTTTACAAACATTTGATTATGGTGGCAGTGGTGGCTCTGCGGGCTATTGTTAGAGCTCCAGGCTATTGATGACAGGGTTGTGGGTTCGATACCCGGGCTCGGCAAGCTGCCACTGTTGGGTCCTTGAGCAAGACCCTTCACTGTCCACTGTGTGTGTTTGTGTTTAATGCATGGATGGGATAAATGCTGAAGCCAAATTCCATCTGTGTCTGTCACAAATGGTCAATGTGGTGGTTTAATGTTTAGTTTATTTAGAAAATGGTGTTCTGTACACTTTCCATAACTTCGAGCTCCAGCCCTCAGAAACAGGTAAAGTTGCTCGTCTGCGTCTCTGGAGTCGCCGTTATGACTTAATGCTCTCTTAATTGTTTTCATTGTGAGTCAACACGTCGCCCTTTAAAGGAGCGGATTCACTTTGTGCTCTCTGTATTGATTTGCATAAATCTCCCTTTTTCATTTATACCCCATTAACATATTTTACATGAATTGTTAAAAGGGCTCGCAGGAACTATGCTAATACTCAAGGTTATTTGCATGTATGTGTGTGTGTGTGTGTGTGTGTGTGTGTGTGTGTGTGTGTGTGTACAGTTTAAATGAAAGGAAAGGTGAGAACATCACTCAGCATTAAAACAACCTACACTGATCTCAACGTCTGAGTTTTCTATGCTAACATGACTCAACAGTCACTAGTACCTTTAATCAACTTCAATCAAAGGAGCTATTAGAACTTTAGAACTTAAAGCTGCTGTAGAAGAGTTTGGTTGGGGTGAAAATTAGACCGATTAGTTTAACAAGCTTATTTACCACCCTGTTATTTTACCTTTTAGGATGAAAAGCACTGATTGTTCTTTATCAGAAGAAAGAAAATGCTAGGTTTTGCTCTAATTGGCTGGTTTACAGCACTGTGATGGCTGTAGATTGTGGCCTATTGGCCTTTAGCCCACATGCCAAGTGTTAAAGAGAAAAGTGTTAGCTTTTAGCCTAGCTTTTGTAGCATGCTGAGTCCCACTCCTCCATGCAAAGATCTCTCAGCTACAACAAATAATTCTACTTAGGCCGGTTTTACAGCTCTGTGTTGGTTCTCCTGGATGTTCTTTTGAAGGGGGAACAGCCGTGTTTGAGGTTCCCAGTTTGTCCCATCATCCAACCATCATTCAACCATGAGAAGACAAACACAGCTTAACAGTGTAGGACAGCTTTAAAAATACAACTTTGTTATGATAATAGTCTTTTTGTGTCCAACTTCAGTGTTCAGGGTTAAAGTCTTGAAACTCAACAGAAATTTGTCCAATCAGTACATTTTCTAATATTAGTATTCAGGAAGACATAACTAAACTAGCTCACCCATTGGCTAGGCCTTCAAGAGCTGGCCTGAAAGTCCTACATGTCTGATCAACCGCCCAAAACGAAGAAATTCAGTGTCAGTGTGTGTCAGTGTCACAACTTAAACATCATTCTGAAGGTTCTGGATACATGATTAGCTGTGAATGTGTGCAGGAGGGGCTGGATCTCTGTTTTCTGTGAATGTAACCAGGGTAATTGTAACATCTTAGGATTTGAAGCTTCCCAACAGGGAGGAGAGAAACAGTTTTCTCCTGAAATAACTGGAACGTTAAGAGTAATACTAACTCGCACACGCCTGATCCAGTTATTGTGAGATTTGGGTCAAGTGTGCAGTTGAAGCGAGTACCTTCGGGGCAGATTCTTACCGAGCTCAGCTTCATCTGAGGAGAAATCTCTGCCTGTGGATTTTACAAGTTTGAAGGTATGACCCGTTGTCTCCGTAATGGACTTAAGAGTAGATCTCGCAGTCAGTCCAAGTCTCGCAGGGCTCCGGCTCTTTCTTCTGCTTTTCACAAATTGATTCGCTCCCGCTCCAAACCCTCCAGTCTCCCGGAACCACCGCCATCCCCATCTTTTACTGAGACATGTACCATTTTTCTTGTACCTTGAGCTCCATTTATTTCATTTTTAGGCACATATGCACCAAATTTCCCCAGTTCTCCAACCTCTTAAATCTGTCAGAATTAAGCAGGTGTTTTTTGTTACTGTGCCTTTAAGACTGATGCATGTAAATGAGCTCAGTGCTAATTTAGCTGCCTTGCATTTTACAGCCTTCAGAAGATAGTGGAGGCTGAAACACTCCTTTAGCTTCAGCATGAATGTGCTAAACTGCTGTAGGCTGAATGGGTGGGGCTAAACTGCTGTAGGCTAAATGGGTGGGGCTAAAGTGCTATAGGCTAAATGGATGGGACTAAACTGCTGTAGGCTGAATGGGTGGGGCTAAACTGTTGTAGGCTGAATGAATTGGGCTAAACTGCTGTAGGCTGAATGGGTGGGGTCAAAGTGCTGTAGTCCAAATGGGTGGGGCTAAATTACTGGATCAGTAACTCTAAAACTAAAGCGACTTATAATGATTGATTGACTTCATGATCAGGTTTAGACTGGATCAAACCGGTTCTTCACTCTTACTGTGCTATTACTATTCTCTACAACCTCTGTCTGTCTGTCTGTCTGTCTGTCTGTCCTTCTGCTACTCTCTATCTGTCTGTCTGCACCCTACATTTTGGCCAAATGTTTGTGGACACAGTTCTATTAGCAAAATGTATTAGATGAGCTTTTGCCCCAAATATTTTTGAGCAAAGGTTTCGGCACCCTACATTTTAGCCAAAATATTCTACCTGAACCTAGCAACTACTTAGCAACCAACACCTTCAGGAAATGAACATCTAGTGAAATATGTAATTGTAAGATTGTAAGAACGGTGTGTGAGATGAGGTGTGTGTGTATGTGTGTGTGTGTGTGTGTGTAATATTACTGTAAGAATGAAGATAAACGTAAAATGTGCTTCAACTCCGTTCCTCTCGGGACATAAACCAGGCCAACCAGCAGACTGTGACTGATGGAACAATGGAGCCTAATTAGAACAGTTTGCTAAGACTAGTTATACACTCACACACACTGTACTGCTTAAAAGTCCTACCATTATTCACACTGCTGCTCAGACGTTTAGAACCACGTGTAATATCATCATATCTGCTAAAAGTAAGTTATTAGAACTTCATACTGTATATTAATGTTATTAGAGCTTCATACTGGATATTAATGTTATTAGAGCTTCATTCTGGATATTAATGTTATTAGAACTTCATACTGGATATTAATGTTATTAGAGCTTCATACTGGATATTAATGTTATTAGAACTTCATACTGGATATTAATGTTATTAAAGTTTCACACTGGATATTAATGTTATTAGAGGTTCATACTGGATATTAATGCTATTAGAGATTCATACTGGATATTAATGTTATTAGAGATTCATACTGGATATTAATGTTATTAGAGTTTTTATACTGGATATTAATGTTATTAGAGCCTCATACTGGATATTAATGTTATTAGAGCTTCATACTGGATATTAATGTTATTAGAGCCTCATACTGGATATTAATGTTATTAGAGCTTCATACTGGATATTAATGTTCGTAGAGCTTCATACTGGATATACTGGATATTAATGTTATTAGAGCTTCATACTGGATAATAATGTTATTAGAACTTCATACTGGATATTAATGTTATTAGAGCTTCATACTGGATATTAATGTTATTAGAACTTCATACTGGATATTAATGTTACTAGAGCTTCATACTGGATAATAATGTTATTAGAGCTTCATACTGGATATTAATGCTATTAGAACTTCATGCTGGATATTAATGTTATTAGAGCTTCATACTGGATATTAATGTTATTAGAGCTTCATACTGGATATTAATGATAATAGAACTTCATAATGGATATTAATTATATTAGAGCTTCATACTGGACATTAATGTTATTAGAGCTTCATACTGGATATTAATGATATTAGAACTTCATACTGGATATTAATGTTATTAGAACTTCATACTGGATATCAATGTTATTAGAGCTTCATACTGGATATTAATGTTATTAGAGCTTCATACTGGATATTAATGATAATAGAACTTCATACTGGATATTAATGCTATTAGAGATTCATACTGGATATTAATGTTATTAAAGTTTCACACTGGATATTAATGTTATTAGAGTTTCATACTGGATATTAATGTTATTAGAGGTTCATACGGGATATTAATGTTATTAGAGGTTCATACTGGATGTTAATGTTATTAGAGATTCATACTGGATATTAATGCTATTAGAGATTCATACTGGATATTAATGTTATTAGAGATTCATACTGGATATTAATGCTATTAGAGCTTCATACTGGATATTAATGTTATTAGAGCTTCATACTGGATATTAATGTTATTAGAGCTTCATACTGGATATTAATGTTATTAGAACTTCATACTGGATATTAATGTTATTAGAACTTCATACTGGATATTAATGTTATTAGAGCCTCATACTGGATATTAATGTTATTAGAACTTCATACTGGATATTAATGTTACTAGAGCTTCATACTGGATATTAATGTTACTAGAGCTTCATACTGGATAATAATGTTATTAGAGCTTTATACTGGATATTAATGCTATTAGAACTTCATGCTGGATATTAATGTTATTAGAGCTTCATACTGGATATTAATGTTATTAGAGCTTCATACTGGATATTAATGATAATAGAACTTCATACTGGATATTAATTATATTAGAGCTTCATACTGGACATTAATGTTATTAGAGCTTCATACTGGATATTAATGATATTAGAACTTCATACTGGATATTAATGTTATTAGAACTTCATACTGGATATCAATGTTATTAGAGCTTCATACTGGATATTAATGTTATTAGAGCTTCATACTGGATATTAATGTTATTAGAGCTTCATACTGGATATTAATGATAATAGAACTTCATACTGGATATTAATGCTATTAGAGATTCATACTGGATATTAATGTTATTAAAGTTTCACACTGGATATTAATGTTATTAGAGTTTCATACTGGATATTAATGTTATTAGAGGTTCATACTGGATATTAATGTTATTAGAGGTTCATACTGGATGTTAATGTTATTAGAGATTCATACTGGATATTAATGTTATTAGAGATTCATACTGGATATTAATGCTATTAGAGCTTCATACTGGATATTAATGTTATTAGAGCTTCATACTGGATATTAATGTTATTAGAACTTCATACTGGATATTAATGTTATTAGAGCCTCATACTGGATATTAATGTTATTAGAGTTTCATACTGGATATTAATGTTATTAGAACTTCATACTGGATATTAATGTTATTAGAGCCTCATACTGGATATTAATGTTATTAGAGTTTCATACTGGATATTAATGTTATTAGAACTTCATACTGGATATTAATGTTACTAGAGATTCATACTGGATATTAATGTTATTAGAGATTCATACTGGATATTAATGCTATTAGAGCTTCATACTGGATATTAATGTTATTAGAGCTTCATACTGGATATTAATGTTATTAGAGCCTCATACTGGATATTAATGTTATTAGAGTTTCATACTGGATATTAATGTTATTAGAGCTTAACACTACAGTCTTTTTATTTTGTGTTATTTAGTTTCGTCGGTATCTGATGATGATGATCATTGTTTGTTTGATCTGCTCCAGTTCTCCTCACACTTTAGAATTCAGCACAGCAAATCTAGAGTTCTCTGAAAACCCCGTTTATCATCAGATGAGGTTTCTCCACTTCACTCTCGTCTCCTCTGTGAGCGTCTGCTGTTAAAGACGTTCCGCTCACATTTCCTTTCATCTAGATTTCTCTTTCTCCTCAGGATTAGCCATGCAGCCAGCTGTGGCAGATCAAAGTGCCCACCGGGTGCCCACTCTGAGGATCATTAACGTCTCCCCCAGATATTATGTGTCGCTCACTGGCCTCATCAGGCATGACAAGCAGTCCAGTCCGGCCCAGAACTGAAGGAAGAGCTCATGGTGAAGAAACTGGAAGAGCTTAAAGGAACAGAAGCTTATTAACAGTCATGAGTTACGCAAACAAAGTCATGCTGATTGGAGGAGGCAACCATCCGTACACCTCATATTATTACATTATTATTATTATTATTATTATTATTATTATTATTATTATGTCAGAAAATCGAACACAGCTCATTGCATTATTAGGATTCTATTGAGAACCACCCGATTGACTAAATAACCCTCTAGATCCTCTTCTGAAGAGTGTATGGCTATTTTAAGTAATCTTTTATAAAGCACTAAAAGGTTCTACTATTGTTACAAATTAAAGAACCCTTTTTAGTACCAACACTTATTTATAAGAGTGCACAGCAGTGCAGTTCCACCTACACCCTTAACAGAAGGTTCTTCAAGGGTGTTGTCCCTTTCTTACTACAATATAGAGCCCATGTTGCTAGGAGTGTGCAGCAGTTTAGCCCCGCCCACTCACACCGATGTCATAAGGAGTGTTTCAGCTTGGAATGAAGCCCAATTCAGGACAACCAATCAGATCAAAGCTTAATCAAGTAGAATTCAGACTGTTTTTGGTTCATAAACCCAAACAAACCTCAGTGAATGAATATAATGGCTCAGGATATTCTCAGGATATTCTCAGGATATTCTCAGGATATCGCTCCTTTAAAGCTCTGTCTGGAAGAAGCGGCAGCAGCTAAAGCTAACAGCTAATTGATGAACATGTCGGCTGACAGGTGGGGTTTCAGAAAAAAGCAGGGAACAGGTACGACGGCGAGGTAATTTGACAGATTCTGTGCTTTAACTTCTCTTAGCTCCGCAGATTCACTCTCAGCAAGGAACATGAAATGGCAGAGACAGCCAGGAGCACACACACACACACACACACACACACACACACTCCGCCTGCTCTCCCCAAACGCTCTGTTAGCCTTTTTAGCGTCACAAGCCCTGCAGTGACAACTGAGGGTGCAAAGGAAAGAGTCTGGGGGCAGATGAAACGATCGCTGACTTTTAGGAGTGCTATAAGTCACGCAGTGGGTGTGTGTGTGTGTGTATGTGTGAAGGTGTGTGTGTGAAGGTGTGTGACTCTGCACTCATTGAAATTCCTCTCGTTCGCTCTGTCAGTTGAAAAGACAATAAAAATGGAGGCACACAAATAATTACGCAGAGAGATGACAAATCTAGAACAAACAGAGCCTCAGTTCCTCAGGGTTCTGGAGTAAAGGCACTGGTTCTACTAGAATCACAACGACTCAGAGAACCATTAGACAAAGAGACAGTCTTCTCCTACAACATGCTCCGGTACGTTAGTGCAGAGAGTGTCAGCAGACAGTGAGCTCAGAGCAGCTGGGGTTCTCGGGTAATGTGGTGCAGCTTGCTGGAGCGGACCACTTGGAGGGTGGAGTGTGGGTCGGCTTTCTGTGGCCTGCATGTGAAGCCTGGCTCCCCCATCGCTAGGGAGGTGGTCCAAAGAGGGAGGAGGTGGATGGGAGGTTTGTTTGGATGGGGAGAGGCTGTGAGGTGTGGGTATATAAAGGGCATGAAGACCTGGAGAGGGAGGGGTTGAGGGCGTGGTCCAGCTCCCAAAATTACATTAGTATTATGAGGTCTCTCTCTCTCTCTCTCTCTCTCTCTATATGTTACTGTACATTTTCCTTTCTCTGCCCGTTGGCCGGACAGGCACAGTGTTAGTCCAGGGATAACACAGAGACCTGTCCTGAGCTGTCTGATGACGCCAGGCTTTAGGGTCTGCTTTTTCTGTCCGCCTGATGCAATAACCAGCCTTTTTGCATCAGCTACAGAAGTGTGTGTTTGTGGTTGGTGTGTGTGTGTGTGTGTGTGTGTGTGTATGTGTGTGTGTGTAAATCCATGGAGGACCAATTAACTGCCCTTTTTTCTCTTTGTTAACAGCCTACTGGAAGTGTCTCACAGAGATACAGCCAGTCACGGCTAACCCGAGTCGTCTCTGAGCCGCACCTCTTTGAGGTTGCATATTACTAATTGGGGAGACGACACTTGAATTCAATTGAATTCAACCCTTTGCGCGTCTGGACTGGAATAATGATCGTGTGCTGCATGTTTGTACTGATTTCTGAAGCCCAATAATGAAATAATTACGAATTTAAGCAGTACATACATGAATGTGGAGTGTGTCTTTACTGCAGATGCACCATTAAAGCCAAACAAGCGTCCACTTGGCTGTAATTACACTGCTCTTATATCATCCTGGGCACAGTCCAGATGAATTCCCATGCTGTTTAACGTTTAAAGAGCCAATATCACGTATTTTCCATCTGATGCCCACTGCTGACACTGATCTGAGTTTACTAACCATAAACAGTAAAAATTAATTTGATCAGTATGCAAATCAGTGTGTCGGGTGTGGCGCAACAGATAACACCACTACCCGGGGGTTCAATTCCCAGTCTGCGCTACACCAATAAGAGTCATTGGGCAAGACTCCTAACACTAGGCTGGCCCACCTTTCTAATACAAGTGACCTTGTAAGTCGCTCTGGATAAGAACAGCAGCTAAATGCCATAAATATAAATATAAATACAAATAAGCTCTGCGCTGACTGATTGTGCATTGTGCCTCATTCAAGTATATGTGCTAAAGAGTGGGTGGGACTAAAACACTACAGACTACAAGTATATAGTTCTACCACTATATATAATAGTAAATATCTTTTTTTCTGTCTTTTACTAATGACTAATTATGTAAAGCTGCTTTGTGACAACAGTTGTAAAAAGCTATACGAATAAATTTAACTTGACTTGAGTAATGTTAGAGTATATAATAGTAATAAATAATATAATAGTATTAGTAATAGGTACAGCATAATGTACATGCAAAGTACATATCTATCCTAATAATGTGTCAAATATATTTTGTATATGGAAATACATATATATGTATATATATATATATGTAACATAATTTCTGTGATCTAGGCCCTTCGAAGTCTCTCGCAGGGAAAAGAGCTCCATGTTTTGGCTCTCTCACTAACAAGCAGTGGCGATTGGGGAGAGGCATTAAGGGGTTTAGTGAGCGTACAGAAACATATGGCTCAGAGTGTTGGATTGTGGGTTTTATTCTCCTCCAGTGTCGGTACCATAAGCTGCTTTGGCCATTGCTGCTTACCTCTAGTGCACAACGTGCGCCAGCTAAGGTACACAGCTACAACTACTATTGGGACAAAGCCAGAATGAGCACATACACACAGACACACACACACACACACACATTTATTTTATACACTGTTAGGAGATACACTCAGTGAGCACTTTATTAGGAACACTATACCACTAGGTTAGGCTCAGTTTGCTCTGAAAACAGCCTCAGTTCCTCATGCCTCATGGATCCTATGAGATTCAAGATCCATGTTTACATGATTATGAACAATGATACTGGGGTCTGTAGAGTATCAATAAGGGTTGGACTCCCAGGGGAAGTTCGTTCCGCAGGATAGTAAAAAGTCTGGACGCTCGTCTTCCGTGGATCTTAAAGGATGGCGGGTCGAGCCGAGCCGTACTTGAAGCTGGAAGGGCTCTCGGTGCGGATCGGCTTTTGACCATCGCCATCAAGTACGGAGGGGCTGGCTGGTCCAGTCTTGGCTTTGTAGACCAGAGTCAGGGGTCTGAATCTGATGACCTGGGCAGCAGCTACAGGAGGCCAGTGAAGAGAGAACACAGCAGAGGAGGAGCTGAACATGACTGAACTTAGAAATGTTGAAGACAACCCAGGCTGCTGTGTTCTGGATAAGTTGCAATGATGGTGCGCAAAGAAATGACAAGAGGCTGAACGTACTGTTATGTTCATGAAACCAGTTGGAGAAAAGTTTGCTTCATCATGCTGAAAGTTGATTGATGCTTTGGGTCAAATGAAGAACCGTGTTTATAGAGTGGTTTTACTAGCTGGTGGCTAGTTACTCCTTAAATGGACTACAATCCAACAATGCATGGCTGTGCTGTATGTAGTGAGGAATGGAAGCTGTGTTTCTGGAAGATCTCACTTCAAACCGAGTGCGGGTTCCAACCACTTGAAAAAACAGGCATGTGATTCTATTTTCTCTGACAAAACCACAAAATCATGTAGATTTACAGTGACACAGTGTGAAATCCCGTCTCAGGCTGTTTTATATTCAGTGAAGGATGACTGTGAGGAACCCTCAGCGCCACTCATGTGTGACTTTGTGGTTTTATCTGCTCATTTATTTATTTATTTATTTTGGATGGGAGTAGTAAAAGAAAAACGTGCAATCAGGGACTGATTGTGGGACGGTGCTGTCGCTCAAACATATGCACAATATGTCCAAATGTTTGTGGACACCCCTTCTAATCAACGCATTCAGCTACTTTAAGCTGCGCCCACTGACACACACAGTTTGTTTAGTTTCTGTAGAGAAGTACTGCCAATAGAATAGGACCAGAGCAGATCAACATTAAAGACCCTATTGGCTCCATGCTGTCTAATGCCAGGCGTCGGCTAATGGGGTATAAATCCCCCCCAGCATTGAGTTGTGGAGCAGTGGAAGAACTGTGTTCTCTGGAATGATGGTGATGGAGCTCCATCCAGTACTTTTGGGATGAGTTGGGGATGATGAGGTGGGGTGGTGATCATCATCCAACGTCTTGACCTCACTACTCTATTTGTTATTTGCTGAAGGCAATCCAATCCTCACAGCAATGTTCTTTCAAAATACTCTCCAGTAGAAAATGAGCAGGTGTCCCAATACTTTTGTCCAGTCCATATAGTGTGCTATATATATATATATATATATATATATATATATATATATATATAAATGAATAGAAATGATATCTGACAGCAGACGAGAGAAAAACATCAGTGTCTACCTGCTGAGGCGTCTCTGGAAATACAACGGCTTCTGATCAAAGACCACACACTGAAATTTCACAGCGTCTTCACCTCCACTGCTCCTCCATTCTCAGCCTCGCTCTTCTCTCTCTCACACACACACACACACACACACAGTATGAACTGGGATGTTTCAAATGCAGATGATCATACCTTTTTCAGATTTATTTATTTATTTATTTATTTACGTCTTGAAGTCGTTGTTCATTTAGATGTGTTCAGTGACTCACCTGTACTGTCTCAGGTGAGGTTCTTTAACCCCCTTGTTCTTATTCCTAAAGCTCTGTATCCAGCAACTTCCCTGAGTTTCTCAATAACCACTTTTTTCCACCCCTCCACATTTTACCACGCTGCACCGTTCTTCACCATCATAACTGCAGTTCCACCAATGTGAAGAACTTTGTATCCAGGCAAAACCAAACTAAGCATATAAAGGGTTCTTAAGGTTCTATACACAAACACTGCCTTTAGTAAAGAACCCTCAACCTTGGAACCCTAGGTGTAGTCCTCTGTTACTAATCCTAATGCAGAACCTACTGCAAATCATTTGGGAACTGTTTGGCATGGTATGTGGAGTCCCACAGGGTTCTATTATAGGGTCTATGAAACTTGGAGATGTTAACTTTGAGATAACCTTTTTTTCAGTACTTTTTGCTTAACATCTTATAAATAATGTTGCTACAAAAGGTTCCTTGAATACGTCCATCAAGGTACTATTTTGTGAAGAACCTTTACAGTTTTAATCCTAAAGTGTTCTTCACAAGCACGGTTCAGGTGTTGCTATGGTATCACTCAAAGAACCCTTTAGTGCACCGTCATTTTTAAGAGTGTAAATCCATGTTCAAACCAACCACCAAGCCATAGGACCATTGTTGTAATGGGGGTGATGAGCTTATACCAGAAGTGTCAAGTAATGAAGTACAAATACTTTGTTCTTATTTGTTCTTTATATCTTACTTAAGTAGAGATTTTAGTTATCTTTACTTTACTGGAGTAATTATTTCTTTTTCAGACTTTTTACTTCTACTTCTTACATTTTCACCCAATTATCTGAACTTTCTCCTCCTTACATTTTAAAAACAGCCTCGTTCCTTCTATTTCATTTCCCTTTGTTTTCATTCCGGCTCGTCATCAATAAAAACCCTCTCCAGATAAATCTCTCCATCCAGAAAGTGAGAGTCTGATCGTGATTGGATGAGAAGTATAAACAGACACCATTCTGACTCCCTATTGGTTTATAAGAGATCCATCACTCCTGTAGTGCACTATAGACCCCTGTGGCGTGGCCTAAGCTTTCGGCCTTTGTTTTCCTTCCATTACTTTTACTTTTCTACTTGAAGTCGTTCTGAAACCAGTACTTTTACACTTTTACTGGAGTAAAAAGCTTCAGTTGATTCTTCAGCTTCTATAGAAGTCTTTTAAACCCTCGTATCTCCACTCACTTCTACCTGATGAATGAATGTGAAGACTTTTGACACCTTTGGCTAATACGCTTATGAGCTCATCATCAAATCTAAAGGCCTTTTCACACCAAGTAAATTTTTTGAGAAGAAGGAGCGTAGTAGGAATCTTCTGTGCTCTGTAAACGGGGCTAGTAAACCCATAACTCATAAATTCACACTCTTTTTTTTCTCTGCCTCCTGTTTGCTTCCTCCACACAAGTGGTCAAAGACTCGGTAGTTTGCGGTTCCTTGTGGACATGGACAGACTGGGATGCACCTGGACAAACTTAAAAAAAAAAGAAATGGCTACATAAAGACTCTGAAGTTCTCACCGTCATCCCCAGCCTTTCAGCTCTGCTCCACCATGTATGTTCACCACGATAGTCGGAGTGTTGCTGATTGTCACATAAGCTTTTGTGTTCTGCCGCCGCCTTGACGCTCAGTTGTCTGGTCTGGAACCGTGACAACCGAGCTCTGATTGGTCAGCTCCATTGTAACACATCCATAGCGCAGAAACGAGAGCAGACTGCGACTGAAAGATTCACGCAGCGTCACAGTCCGTCAGTTTCAGACTCAGTGTGAAAGACTTCGTTAATATACGAGAGTTTGTTTTCAAAAGCTGACGCACGTTTTTTTAGTCCATAGAAATTAGACTGGGTGTGAAAGAGCCTCAAGTCTGAGAATTCAGAAGAAGCTCTGTAACACAGCCCATTAGTCATTACAGCCTTCAATGCCAAGTAAAATAACACACATGGACTAAATGGACCGAACACTGTCCGTGAGGAGACCCGGGATATGAGGTAGATAGTAGGAGCAAGAATAAATACACTACAGTTTATTTAGACCCCTGATGACCATCAGGTGAGCTGCTTGTCCTGGACTACTGAACTACAGAAGCTGCTCTGTAACACAGCTGAGAATCACTCCAGTCAGAGCCCTGATCAATTGTCTGTGAAATCGAAGCAAAATTCGGAGGCTCTCATTAATTCATAAGTTCACAAACACAAACAAAATAACAGAGGTCAAACGCAGAGTACGGATCTGAATGCTAATTACAGTCTCTATTGTGTGTCACATTATTAATTATTATCAAGCGCCAGAATTAATCAAACAGCATTAATTAGAAAAGCAGATATGCAGCACTAAAATTCTATAATTCAAATTTTGATTACATTCCTCAGAAACTCAACAAGCATAAATCACATTAATTAAAAAAGGTATTCTAACGGCATAGCACTGAATGTTCCATTAAATTACACCCAGCTAAAAGGAATCCATCTCCAATATCAAAACAGCTCGGCAGAGTGACAGACGCCCGGAGAGAGAGAAAGAGAGAGAGAGTCACATTATCTCCAGCAGGAACAGGAAGTAGCGGTGGAAAGCGGTGGGATTGGGTTACGCTTCAGCTCTACGTTTTCTAAAAATGACTTACGACTCGAATAACTCAGCAGAACAGGGACTTTTACACACCATCTGTGAAGCACTGAGATACAGGAGACACACAGTGATAAAAACATCCCACTCACCCCACTCCCACTTCAGCCTGAACAGCTTCACACTACAGAGTACAGGCGTATACTGGGTGGGTTTAAAGGGGGAGGGAGGGGGGTGACAAAGAAAAAATAATAAAAAATAACAACAGAATATCCTAATTGGAAGATCTGCCATCCTGTCCTTCCCCTCTATAGGAATTCCTGAAGAAGTCTAATGTAGAAAAGTTTCTAGAGTTTTAGAGTAGAAATACAAATAATTGATATACTTTAGAATAGAATTAGACAGTTTATAGAAAGGTTTATATAGTTTATAGTAGAATTAGAAAAGGCTGATGTAGTTTATAATACGTTTATATCATTTCGAATATAGGTGATATAATGTATTATAATGTATTATATGGAGTTTTTATACAGTTTATAGTAGAATTAGAAAAGATTTGAATAGTTAATAGTAGAAATACAGAGAGATTCTAGTTTAGAGTGGAATTAGACACAATTTGTATAGTTTATGGAGAGGGTTAGGTGGGTTACTGTAGAACTAGAAACCATTTTAGTTCATAGTGATATTTACATAATTTATAGTAGAAATAGAAAACATGTATGTAGTTTACCGTAGAGTATATATAATTTAGAATAAAGGTTATAGAATGTATAATAGAGTTTTTTTAGTTCTTAGTAGAATTAGAAAAGATTTTAACAGTTTATGGTAGAAATACAGAGAGATTCTAGTTTAGAGTGGAATTAGACACAATTTGCATAGTTTATGGAGAGGGTTATTGTAGAACTATATAAACAGTGTGTATATATTTATATAACTTATAGTAACTTATAGTAGGATTAGAAAATGTTTATATTTATACAAAGAGCTTACTGTTTATAGTTGTATTAGACAATTTGTACTGTATATACTTTTTAGTACAATTAAAAAGTTTATATTCAACAGTTCAACAATAAATAAACTATATAAACATATATAAACAACAATATTATATATATATATATATATATATATAGAGAGAGAGAGAGAGAGAGAGAAAATTGTAGTTTATAGATGTTTATATAGTTTATCTGTTAAACTTCCTAGAAAGCCATAGCTCATTGCCCCGTGTTGTAATGTGCCAGATCTTTCAACCATTCATTAATACATTTGCTTACAGTCAAATCAGAGTGTTTCTTTATTCAAACTGATTCATTTCTTTGTTTTTACACCTGTTTGTGAATCCGAGGTTACAGAGACAGGCTTTATCAGTGACATATGGCTAATTAACACTTCGCTGGAGACACAGTAAAAGCAGTGTTTTGCAGGTTGCGGCCTTTTATAGTCTTGTTTACCAACACCAGGGTTTTGTGAATCACATCTCCCTCCCAGCTGTCATTATCACTCCAGTAGCAGACAACGAGACCTTGGGTCATTAGTAAACCTGTAAATTACACTTAATGATGCTAGCAGCACTGTCACCTGTAGATCTGACTGGAGCAATTAGAACCACAGGTATTCATAATGGGCGTTCTACTGCCACTGGCCAGTGGTACTTCCATACAGCCACCACTTTTTTATTAGAAACACCTGCCCCATGCTTCCAATCACTGGCCACTTTATTAGAAACACCTACCCCATGCTTCCACTCACTGGCCACTTTATTAGAAACACCTTGTGCTTGCAACTTACCATCTCTAACTGCATCAACAAGGTGAAGCTATAAGGGGTTTCTGATAAAGTGGCCAGGGGAATGAGCATGCTCTACAAACAACAACGACACAACAATAACAGAACCCCACAGATAAACAGCAGTCAGAAAGCTGAATGCCAGCACACGCCTGTCCCTCGTGGAAACATCATTCAGCTCTTTTAGCGTTCTAGGCTAAATAGAACCATGGAATTTCTGGCAGTGTGTGTGAGTGTGAGTGTGACAGTTGCCGTTAGCGATCAGCATCAGCATCCATCACAACGCAACTTCCTTCAACAGAGCAACTCCAGAAAAGTTTTGTCAGCTGGAAGGCTAATTTGTTGTGGATTCAAGTGAACTCTGTTGCATCACATAACTCAACATTTCACACTCAAACGCCTCTGTTCTTCTGTTTACTTCTGCTTCTGCTCAGCCTGGAAGGAGCAAACTTTCCCAAAACACCAACAATCAACACTCTTTCCAGTCTAAACACAGCCAACCTATATCTAACAGCCTTTTACTCTTTAAAGAGACTCTCAGCACCTTCGTTTACGGTACAGTGAGCGATTAGGATTTTATATGTAAATAATATAAAGCAATCACACGTGGTCCTCTGGTCATAATAGCTTACCTGCAAACTGCCAAATACATACAGCAGTACTTAGTACTACACTGCAGCAATGCTACATCAGCCAGAACATTAAAACCACCTGGGTAAGATCGTCATTAGTCTCTCCTCTGAAGGTGTCCCGTGGTATCTGGTATCAAGACCGACATTATCAGCATATACCTTAAGTCCTGTAGGTCATGAGGTGAGGCGTCTATGAGCATCAGTGAGCCTTGGGTGTCCTTCTTTAAAGCACTTTTGGTAGGTACTGACCACTGCCTACCAGGAACACCCCACAGGATCTGCCTGATGTTCTGGAGATGTTCTGACCCAGTCATTATCTAGAACATCACAGTTTGGTTCTTGTCAAAGTGTCTCAAATTCTTACGCTTGTCCATTTTTCACCTTCATCACCTTCATCAGCCTTATAGACCACTGTAAGAGCCACTGTCCAGGGTCCAGGGTTTGTTATAGTATCCAAGTCAGTTGCTAGGATATTGCTAAGCAGGCAGTTGCTAGGCTGTGGTATTTTAAGGATACTGCAAAACACTGTTTTTGCAGTGTTGCTGTGGTGTCAAGGTTGGTTACTATGGTATCTCTCATGGCTGCTATGGGTTTGCCGTAAGGTGGTATGGTGTTCTAGATGATGGCTTGGGTATAAGTAGGCCGTTACTAGGGTGTTGCTATGTGGTGGATATCTTAGTGTAAACTTGATTGTAAAATGACTGCCAGAATATTGTTAGGTGGTTGGTATGACATACCAAATGTTTGCAAGGATTTAGCCCTTATGATGACAAACTGATGACAAACTGTTTATTAAATAAAGAATAATTAATTACAGGTTAATTACACTGTTATAGATGGATTACAGCAGTACAGCTTCTGTAATTACACAGGTGTTTCTCAACAGCTCTTACAGTATTTTTCTTGTATGTGGTTATAAATGTGTAATAAGAATGAGGTTAATTGTTTATATGTGTCTGTGTACTGTAATTACTGTAAAAAGTACAATAAGTCAAAACTAGTTGATACACATGTAATTCAGTAACTACATCATCAGTTATTACATAGTTATTACAGGGCTTCTCAGTGACTAATTACGTACTAAATAAAGTATTAATAAAGGTAAAATAACGAATATCATTCTGTTTGTTTAACAGTTTGTTATTAATCGCTGCATTGCCGTCTCGCTTCCTGAGATGAAGCTGTTTGTTGTGCTGAGTCACTGTGGTGAGTGTGTTTGGCGTCCGTCCTCACCCCGCACTCCCCCAGAGGGAAAGTGTGTGTGATATCAGTGGGGAAGTGCAGAGGGTTACCGAGGGCAATGCTGCCCGATGTGTTTGTTTTCCATGTCTGATCTGAGCAGGTCAGTGGCTCTGGGGATCGGCCGGTCCCACAGCAGCAGCTCCGTCCCAAACTGGCCCGAACAGGCCCGTCTGACCTTTACGCTCTGCTGTACTCTTTCTGTAAATACGCCGTCCAGCCGAGACCAGCCAATACTTTACTCAGCCGGGGCTCCCCTGACTCTCAGCGCCAGCTCCGCAACCTCAGCTCCGTCACAACAGTGCACAACAGTGCTATCAGGAACACAATGATTGATGCAGATCCTGTTTATTATGTGGCTGGGTGGTTGCTATCCCATATGGTTATAGGGGCGTTACCCTCATGATGACATAAGAGGGATGGCTGAGTGGTTGATAAGGTATCTCTCCTTATTGTTTGGTGACTGCTATGTTATTGCTAGGTGGTTGCTATAGTATCCCAGGTAATTGCTATATCCCACATTTGAAGTTTCACATCAGGGTAGTGGTTTGATGTGTACTAAGGTATGTCTTTGTTTGCATAGTGACTGCAGTGTTATTCAGGTGGTCATCATAGTATAGTAACAAGTGGTTGCTATGATATCCCAGATGGTTGCTAGAGTGCTGCCCAATAATGACATAGAGTGTGCCTATAAACTAAGTACTACACTTTTTCCCAGTGATACAAAAAGAAACAATAGATGCTACATTGTTGCTAAGGTATCTGAAGTGGCTAAGAAGTTGCTATGGCATCTAAGTAGTTCTCACATTGATGAAGGTGGTTG
>NC_132902.1:27970414-28020414 GCF_030463535.1 Salminus brasiliensis
GAGCTCTGTAAAAAAAAAAAAGGGTGAACCGACATGTACAAAGATGTCCTTAAATTAAAGTCTGGAATGTGGACTTTAATCACGTCTGATTGGTGGAGCAGAGGGAGGCGCATATCCAGGAGAAATGGGTCTTTGCCCCAAACATTCTGAAGGGCACTGTATGGATATGTAAGACCTCTGCAGACCTCTGAAGGTGTGCTGTGGTATCTGGCGTGTTGGAGATGCCTCACTTGGCACTCACCGAAAAACACCCTCACTGGGCCTAGACCCCACTTCTGACTGGGTGCTTTGTAGAGCCTTGTTGTTTGGGAGACTGAATTATCCAACTAGGGCTGGGTTATTAATTGAAAATTTATCGAACCTCTAATGTGATTTTACCTATTTCGAATTCAGTGAGCTCTTTAGAACCTCCCATTCTTTCACTAAAGTGTGGAAGACAGGCAGACTGCAGGGCTAGAGGCCTGCGGCAACCCCTGAATTCAATTATCAAGAGATGTGTCCCAGTTTTGTCCATATAGGTATTGATTGAATTTTTGCTAATGGAATGACTATTGCAGTGTCCACTGGTGAATTTGGTGGTTTACTCTAGTATTGTAGTATTCTCTATTGGAGAATGTCGATTGATTGAGTAACTATTAATAGAATGGCCATTGGCCAATGATTTACACTATTTATGAAATTTCTATTGATGGCATGTTTACTCTACTGGAGGCATTTCTACTGGTATCTGCTGAAGTGTTTACTCTTTTGGTGGAAAGTCTTCTGGAGGAATGTCCTCTCTATTGATGGAATGTCCACTGGTGTTCAGGTGTATTGTCTCAGCTGGTATGGGTCGACGAGAAGGTGGCGGTTCTGTAATAGTTTCCCCGGCTCTGCCCCTGAAGCTTCGACTTCTAATCGTTTTCTCAAATCTCATCTGAGGCGAGGCCCTGGATTTAGGTGTAGATGGAAGAGTTGTGGGGGCGGCGGCTGCTGCTGGAGCAGGGCCAGACTGGGTGATAGCGTTCAGGGAATCGCCCTCTTCTCAGAGAGAGTGCAATTTATCCTCCGGTGGCGAGGATTCAACACCTCTTGCCCAGACGAGCACTTTCCAAAAGGCCCCAGCGCCGGCTGATAACAGTCTAGAGAGCTGCACTAATGGAGGCCTGTGTCAGCTCTTTCACAACCGCTCTATCAGCCAGCTAAGTGGAACGTAACCTGTATATTTGGGACGCTTTGCTCGTAAAAGGTTTGTTTTTGCTGGTGGGAAAAACATAACGCAGCTTCACCAAAACGCATAAAATGTAAGAAGCGGACATGGCGCTTTCGCTTTGAGGAAAACATCGATTTTTTTTTTTTTTTTTTTGGGGGGGGGGTGTCCTCCATCTGTCTTTTCAAACAATGGTCGAGGAACATGCATTGGGATACCATTACTGCCTGTTTTATTTCTTGGCCTCCGATACAGGAATAAAGTCAGGCAGGCAGAAGGCATTTCGGTGAAGATTGAATTGCTATGCTGGGGCAGCCAATTATTTTGTCAGGAAGCACCTTACAGCATGAAGCTACCAATTTCTGTTCTTCAGATTGTTAGACTTTTCCTGGAGATGGAGAGGATCTGGGAGAATCAGCATGGTGCCAGATAAATAAAAACGTAACAGCCCCTTTCAGCTTGTTATTCTGTTATTGCCAAATAAGTTGGTAAAAACCACAGCACTCCACATCCACTCATTTCCAAGAGGATTGGCTCTGGATCTGGATGATGCATGCATGCCACGGTAATTAGTTATTCCCAATCCCCAGAAGACCTTCTCTCACAGTGTGTTATTTCTTTGCACAAGCAATAGAAGTTCACAAACGACTTTATTCACCAGCTGTATTAACATATGTAAGAAGTGTCTCTCTGGGTGTCACGTCAAAACGCTAGCAGTGAAAAACAGAGTAAATACAAAAAATATATATAAACAAGAACCAGACAAAGGAATAGAAAAGTGACTAACTCCAGATGTTGCAGCTTTTAAAAACATGGTGCAGAAGCACGGCCGGACGTGAATAAGCACCGGATGATGATGTTTGACTGCAGTGAATGAGCTGAGTGATGAATGAATGTTGGATTCGCTTCATTTACCAAAGTTTAATGTGCAGAGATCCAGTTTCTCATCAACTTCTCAAATCATAATACAGCTTTCATTTGCAGACCATCAAGCATTTTCAGCCTGACAGATTTAACTGCAATTAATTACAGACAGGGTGGTGATTGTTTGGCTTCTATGAAATTTATAATAGAAGCCAAACAGATATATAATATAATATAATATAATATAATATAATATAATATAATATTATATAGCACATGACAGAATACTAAAGTATGTAAAGGGAGTGACTTGTTTACATGCTATATAGCTTGTTTTGTCTTTGCACCATTTTTCTTTATTATTTTTGACATAATGTGAATCTGGCTGTTTCAGTATCAGAATTTGATGATGAATGGGCCAATAGAAATAATAACTTTGAATCAAATCTTTTTATATTGATTTCCATTAAAAGGAAAGAAGGTATGGAACAGAATTGAGATTTTATGGTCCCAGTAACACCCAAAGAGCATTTTCAGCACTTTCCATCCTTTTCAGAGCCTATCACCTCCCAGATCTGCCAAACTTTATAAGTATATAAGTATATAAGTTCTGTTGATTCTGTTTGACCCAGTTCTTTCCAAATGTACCCTTTTAATGAGTGAGTTTACATTCTTGAAAATTTAATGCTTGTAAAAGAGATTGTATAAAGAGTGTAAAGAACATTTTTGAAGGTTTAGAGAACCTTCCCTTAATGTAGATTCTATTCTATTACATTTCTATTATAAAACATTTTGGTTCTTGGAATCAAAAGTGGTTCTTTTCTGAAGAATTTGTAGCACCTTTGTTTTTAAAAGAGAAGCAGAGTGGCAGTGGTGGCTCAGCGGTTAGAGCGCCGGGATATTGATAACAGGGTTGTGGGTTCGATTCCCGGGCTCGGCAAGCTGCCACTGTTGGGCCCTTGAGCAAGGCCCTTTACCCTCTCTGCTGGGCGCTGGAGTTGGCTGCCCACCGCTCTGGGTGTGTGTGTGTGTGTGTGTACTCACTGCCCCTAACACATGTGTGTGTGTGTGTGTGTGAGTGTGTGTTCACTACCAGATGGGTTAAATGCGGAGGACACATTTCGCTGTACAGTGTACAGTGTACAGTGACAAATACGTGCACCTTTACCAAGCTGCCTTAAAGTGACCAATAGAATGGGACGCTTCAGAGCAGCAGTGATCACATGACCCTAAAGTCAGTGCGCCTAATGCAGAGTATGGTCTAAAGGGTATGAAGGCCCCCAGCACTAAGTTGTGCATCCAGTATCTTGGGAATGAGCTGGAGTGTTAGAACTAATCATCCAACAACAGAACCTGACCACACTGATGCTCTCACTTATGTGGGGCTGAATGCAATCAGTTCCTACTCACAGCAATGTTCCAACATCCAGAGGAACGCCTTCCCAGAGCAGCAGAGGCTTACAGAGGTTACTGTAGCAAAGAAGGACTGTAGTGAGAAACTTCTGGACAGTGGTCTTGAATTCAGGAGGTGTCTTTGAACTGGTGGACTGGTGGAGCATGCAGAACTTTATCTGGTGAAAGTTTGGCAGATCTGGGAGGTGATAGGCTCTGAAAAGGATGGAAAGTGCTGTTATACTTCAGTGTTTCTTTGCTTTCCGTATTCCAGTGTTGTACCCGGTTTTATTATCTGCTTGTTTGAGCCGTAGGTGGAGACTGAATGCAGATATATTGTTCCTCAGAACATCTCACTTCATTTTGCTCAATATTTTCAGGTCAGCAGATCCCTCTTCTGCGGCCCTCCTGTCCGCTCAGAGCGGATATCTGATACCGACGCAGCCGCTCCGAACAGCCGGCGGCAAAATTGATCACACGCCATTGTATTATTTGATATATACAGATAATAACTCCTGACTGATGATTTGGCTGGGGACGGTAACGGCCGAGCGGACGGGTTCACACAGCTGAATTAACTTATTGGCAAGTTTCAGCAGCTCATGAAATATGCATCGGGCTGCCAGTAGCCATCGAGGACGACTTTACGGGGGGAACGAGTCCTTTTATAGTCCGAGACATTTCCCTCTCGCCTGCTGCGATTGAAGGGCAACAAGTAGCTGGAGGCGCTTGGAGCCGGTGCCTTCCGAATGCATGGAGCGTAAACAGGACAGGAAGGAAAAAAGGGGTCCAAGCACCCGGACTGTCACCGCACGCTGTGACAAAGTGGCAAAGTAATTAAATATTTAATAAAGAAGGACCACAAACACACATTTCCTGCCCCTGGGGGGCTGCTTCTGTTTCATAATATATCTCCCATCGCTGAGTGCCACTTCTTCACCCGTCCAAAACGTTGCGTCAGCAGCATCTACAAAAAGGCCCACCTCAAAGTTCTGCTTTTAAGGCTGATTTGTCATCTTTTCTCCGCTGTAAAATTAAAATCAACTGCAGTCACACTAAAAATGACATGCAATATTAAAGTCTGTGCTCCTCCTTTAATGGAACAAAGTGGGATTGTGTCTTTTTTTACCCTGCCAGTAAAAGCAGATGATGCAAAAGCTCCAACAGGTGTTGTATTCACAAAGGCAAGGATGCTGAGGTCCATTGAGGAAGGAAAGATTCATCCCTGGGTTGCTGTTGATTCAGCACATTCTCAAGTCCATTAGTGCTCTCTCTTTATAGCAGAGAGAAAAATACCGGAGCTCAGAGTTTGAGCAACTTCTGCTTCTTCTTCTGCTACTTTTCAGCACTTCAACTAAAAGCACTTGTGAAGAAAAGTGTGGGTGTAGATGTACACCACCCATCAGCACCCCCACAGTTTCTATAAATGTTTAAAAACAGCATGTTTTTAATAACCTAACATTTTATTTATACATGTTATATTTCTTGTAAGTTTGTTGATCCACAACAATCATAATTAAACAGTTGTCAAATATCCAGTATGAATTTCTAATAGCATTAATATATAGTATGAAGCTCTAATAACATTAATATCCAGTATGAAGCTCTAATTACATTAATATCCAGTATGAAGTTCTTATAACATTAATATCCAGTATGAAGCTCTAACAACATTATTATCCAGTATGAAGTTCTAATAACATTATTATCCAGTATGAAGCTCTAATAACATTAATATCCAGTATGAAGTTCTTATAACATTAATATCCAGTATGAAGCTCTAACAACATTATTATCCAGTATGAAGTTCTAATAACATTATTATCCAGTATGAAGCTCTAATAACATTAATATCCAGTATGAAGCTCTAATAGCATTAATATTCAGTATGAAGCTCTAATAACATTAATATCCAGTATGAAGTTCTATGAACATTAATATCCAGTATGAAGCTCTAATAACATTAATATCCAGTATGAAGCTCTAATAACATTAATATCCAGTATGAAGCTCTAATATCATTAATATCCAGTATTAAGTTCTAATAACATTATATGTAATAATATGTACATATGTATTGTATTATATTACTACATATTGTATATCATGTAACTGTATGAACTGATCATATTTTTTTCTTTCATGTTCAGCTGCTTCAAAATGTTTGATGCCACCATCAGTCTAATAGTAATGTTTTACTGTATGTCCACTGCTGTAGCTCTGAGATATTAGGGGTATTTTCGGGAAGTGCTGACACGCTCACACTGGCCTGGAGCTCCAGCGCCGCCTGACAGAATGGAAATGACATTTGTTAAGTCGTGTCACGATTATAGACTATTTTAGGAAGGATGAAAGCGTGACTCAGAAGACGAGCAGCAGTTGGATGTTTAGTCAGTATCTCAGTAGCAGACAGTAGAAGTGCATCACAGCCCTGAGCATTCAGAGCTTCACCTCGGGTCAGCGCCGCCCGTCTCCACTTACGTCTGCTCAATTGAAGGACGCAGGTCTAATGCTGCCATCAGCGAGGCTCTGAGGACGGAGTCGCATTCAGCATTACTGATATTTAACCTTGACGTTCTCAGACGCTCAGTCAGTTCTATTTCTTATTTTTGTAAAGGTGTCGGTTTATTTCTGTTTGATATTGATGTAATTGACCACTTTCCATGTGTGTGTGCATTATTTACAGATGTGTAAACAGCATATATTGCAATAATATATATATATATATATATACATATATGTATAAACCTTGTGTCTCCAGACCTGCAACTTTACCTTTCACTGTAAAAAAAATATTCCAGGTCATGTTGGAGCGTTTCTATTGGTCCATTATAAAGTATAAAGAAGTATAAAGTATAAAGAAGAACAGTCAAATTCACATTATAAAGAAAAGTGAGAAATTATTTGAGAGATTATGAGAATATAATTTTAAGATCAATACTTTTTTAATATATTCTGTGTAAAGGTTTCTGGTTCCACTGCAGTTCTACTAAGACCAATACACCCATTTCGACACAATCTAATAATAAACACCTTCTAAATTTTATTCTAAGTCATTTTTATTGGTCCATTCATAATGAAATTTTCAAAGCTTTCATATTATAATTATGTAAAAAATAAAAACAATAAGCAAATAAATAAATAAAATAAAAAGAGCAAAATGGTTTATATTTATATTCTATATATTACATTTTTCTATTCCAACCTCATCTAAAATGTATATATTTATTTATATATAAATATATATATAAATGTTTATTTATTTCTTTATTTATATGTGTATTTATTTATTTATAATTAACTAAATTTATATTTATTTAAAATGCTTTAAATGTAGACTCTACAGTAAATTGTTTGTGTAATAGTCGGCTTAGCCGTAACATACTCTGTAAATTCCTATATAGCAGCACTATCAGAAATTCACATTACAGAGCTTGTTTTCTTTTTTTTACATGTAAATGTTTTTTTACATTACATGTAGCTCCGCCCCCTAATGGACATTCCTCCAGCAGGATGGAAATCTATTGGTTCAATATTGGTCAGTGGTATAAATCACATGACCTCATCAGTTCCCATGTCTTGTTGGATGTGCTGTGTTTTTTTTTGTTGTCATTTTTGACTCTAAAAGTTGCGATTTGCCACCTAGAGGTGAGTACATGACACACCCACACTGTTACACCAGTGCCTGTTATAGCTAGTGCACTTAAAGCTACTCTTCAAAATTAAAGCCAAAATATCAACAAAGTCGTGGTCAGTGTAAATCTATGGACTCTCCAGTAGAAGCAAGAAAAGACGTCGTCGTCTTCTAGGAGGTTCATTCTGTTATTAAAGGTCAGTGAGAGAGGCTGTGCTGATGTCAGTAATGTCAGTAATAAGCCTGCACTTGCTTCTATTGTTCATTTTTGTGCGTCTCTGTTAGACGGAGCCGAATTGTGAGGCATTGTTTTCATTTCAAATGGAACTGTCTCTGTAATGCCGAGTAAATTGGTAATTTAAATGAGAGACTTCCTCCACGACTGTTCATTTTCTTCAACAGCTCGAACCCTTTGATAGCAAATGTTGTTTGTAAAAGGAGAGAAAAGCACTTTATTTTCTAATCAGCCGTCATTAACACTATTTACTGAACAAGGGAATTCTAATAGAGACACGAGAGCTGTGTGTTTAAATAAAACAGAGCCGCAGCAAATTACCAACAACAAAAGGCGTGGAGGTGCTGGACTGAAATGATTTCAAATACCAGAAATTACAGGAAAGGCTTTAACTGGTAATTTTTCACTTTTTAAAATAATACACATCAGCCTGCATTTTCTCACTGAACTTCCTGAAGGGGCTAATTAGTCTCTCACTCTGTGCTGTAACAGAGCAAGCAAAGAACCTGACAGTAAATTTCATTATGTCAGCTTTAACTTCATGAACAGATTCGTCAAATATTGTGTTTAATGAAATAAAGTCACTGGAGATAACGAACCCCGACTCCTCACATCCGAAACTCTCTGCCTCTAATAAAACAAAATGAGCAGAAATCATATTTCAGCCCATCGGCCAATTTACTTTAATATAATCTGGTTCTGTTGACAGAAATAAAAACATCCTTAAAAACATCTTAAACACACACACACACACACACACACACACACACACACACACAGGTCAAACAGAACAGCATGTGGCTAAGCTGCCTCAGAATCCGCCACACTAGTTTAGAAATGAGTCACTCGTGACAGAAGTGTCGATAAGGACATGTCAAAATATGGAATTAGGCAAAGAATTGTAGTGATCATATAAAGAGGGACCCTACCGACTAACACACTCAACACTGTTACACCACTGACACTGTTACACCGCTGACTCCACACTGTTACACCACTGACTCCACACTGTTACACCGCTGACACTGTTACACCGCTGACTCCACACTGTTACAACGCTGACACTGTTACACCACTGACTCCACACTTTTAGACCATTGACTCCACACTGTTACACCACTGACTCCACACTGTTACAACACTGACACTGTTACACCGCTGACTCCACACTGTTACACCACTGACTCCACACTGTTACACCACTGACACTGTTACACCACTGACTCCACACTGTTACACCGCTGACACTGTTACACCACTGACTCCACACTTTTAGACCATTGACTCCACACTGTTACAACGCTGACACTGTTACACGACTGACTCCACACTTTTAGACCATTCACTCCAAACTCTTAGACCATTGACTCCAAACTCTTACACTGTTGACTCCACACTGTTACACCACTGACTCCACACTGTTACACCATTGACACTGTTAGACCTCTGACTCCACACTGTTACACCACTGACTTCACACTGTTACACCATTGACACTGTTAGACCTCTGACTCCACACTGTTACATCGCTGACTCCACACTGTTACACCGCTGACTTCACACTGTTACACCATTGACTCCACACTGTTACACTGCTGACCGATATAACAGTCCAGACTGTTACACTGATGACCTATAATACACTCCACACTGTTACACCACTGATTCTTTGTTTGTTTTTCTGTTGCTTGTTTACTTCATACGAGGCTATATAGGCTATGGGTTCTTGTTTGTGATGTGTTTATGGGCCTGATGTTTTGAGAGATCACATTAAAATACTGCCAGTATTCTCAAATGTATTTATCAATATTTATTTTTTACGTAATGATCAACTCCAGCTGACCAGTAATCATCACCCATACAGTCTTTAAACACAGTTCAGTTTAACTTATATTAAAATAACAGCACTCTGTTCCCCCGTAGAGAGAGAGAGACTCTCTTGTCATTCCTGTGCCGTCCCATCGCTCCATTAATGACCTCGGCCGGCCGCTCGGCTCCTCTCTCCGTCACTCTTCCAGGTGCAGCTGATAAGTTTTTGGGAGATGGAGGCAGCGGCTCGTTCCAATTATGGCGTCATTCCTCTGCTCTGCGCTGGTTGTCAGATTGTGGCTGCTGCCTCTATTAGCCCAGCATTAGTGCGGAGAGAGCGACCAGGAATGGAGCTCATATCAGATCTCCATCACTCTTCTCCTCCAACCCGTCTAATTCTGAAAGGACTTCTAATGTGAATTCTGCAGTCTTTATATTTGTCGCTCCATTTCTCTCTGCTTCCTGTTCTAACTCAGGACAGTTCACCTGCAGCGTAGTTCTTATATGTCCAAATGTTTGTGGACACCCCTTCTAATAAATGCATTCAGCTACTTTTAGTTGCACCCATTGCTGACACAGATGCACACACAGCTTGTCTAGTCCCTGTAGAGAAGTACTGCCAATAGAATAGGACTCTCTGGAGCAGATAAATATGAACCTATTGGCCAGACGTGGGCTACTATGTCTAATGGAAGCATTATTTGTTAAAAAAATAATGTGCAAAATTATTACACAGTAATGGTTAGATATTTATAATATTTAGTATTCATAATAATAATAATAAAAAGAAGAAGAAGAAGAAGAATGATCTAGACTAAATAAATGAGAAATATTATATATACTCTCTGGATTTAAGATGCTACTATTATGTCACATATACAATATATATATATATATATATATATATATATATATATATATATATATATATATATATATATATAATGTAGTCTGAAAGAGGTGTTATAGGTTCCCCACACTCATAAATGTCCCACATCGAAAGTTATTTAGGGAAACACAGGTGGTTCATCCCTGGCTTGGCTCCACAGAACCCTCCTGGTAGTTTTATATTAGGAGTCTATGTTCTGCTTGGTCCCTGCTGCCGCTGCCGCTGCCGCCGCTGCTGTAAGTCTGCCATTTCCTTCAGGATTAATAAAGTCTCTATCTGTCCGTCAGCCTGCTCTGCTTGAACAGCTGCTTTAGTAGCCAGAGCAGCTTCTAGATTTAGAACTGGTCCATATCTCCAAACTCCGGCTCTATAAACAACTTTATCTCGTTTGTGTTCAGATTGAGTTTGAGTGAAAACCATGTTCGGAGTGTGTGTGTGTGTGTGTGTGTGTGTGTGTGTGTGTGTGCTGTAATGTAACATACAGGAAACCCATGCCAATTCTATCTGCTGTGGAAATGTGTGCAACTGGTGCAACAGCTGGTCAACTACACACACTCATAAAAAAAATGGTTCCTCACTTCGGCGGGTGGCTCGACTCTTTCACACAGTTGTTAAACTGCTATTTAGGAAAGTTAAAGAACTAAATACTATTTTTTAAAACAAATGTTTATAAATAACAATAAAATACCAACAATACAATTAGTACAGTTTTCATTTTTATTTGCATGAAAAAATGACTCATTTCAGTCACCTGGAGCACTCAGAACAAACAAGATAAGGGTCATGACCAATCAAAGCCACCCCTGATTGTAATAGGTCTTAAGGCATCTTTTAAAACCCCTGTCTTAAGAGATGCCTTAAGACCTATTACGGTCAGGGGTGTGTCGTGGTGTAAGAGTGTGTTGTTGAGTGAGCGCAGTAGTGTGTCTGTGTTGTGGAGTGAGCGTTGTGGAGTGAGCATTGTGGGGTGAGTGCTGGTTGTGAAGTGATAGTCGAAGTGTGAGTGTGCTGTGGAGTGAGCGCTGTGGAGTGAGCACTGTGGTGTGAATGTTGTGGAGTGAGCGTTGTAGTTGTGGGTCGAACGCTGTAGAGTGAGCACCTGTAGAGTGAGCACCTGTAGAGTGAGCACCTGTAGAGTGAGCACCTGTAGTGTAAGTGTAAGAGTGTGTGCTGGCTGTGAAGTGAGAGTCATAGTGTGAGTGAGTGCTGTAGAGTGAGCGTTGTGGGGTGAGCGTTGTAGTTGTGGGGTGAGCGTTGTAGTTGTGGGGTGAGCGTTGTAGAGTGAGCACTTTAGAGTGAGTGCTGTAGAGTGAGCGCCTGTAGTGTAAGTGTTGAAGAGTGAGTGCTGGCTGTGAAGTGAGAGTCGAAGTGTGAGTGTGCTGTGGAGTGAGAGTCGAAGTGTGAGTGTGCTGTGGAGTGAATGCTGTGGAGTGAACGCTGTGGAGTGAGCGCTGTGGAGTGAACGATGTAGAGTGAGCGCTGTGGAGTGAGCGCTGCGGAGTGAACGTTGTGGAGAGAGTGCTGTGGAGTGAGCGTTGTGGAGTTAGCGCTGCGGAGTGAGCGCTGCGGAGTGAGCACTGTGGAGTGAGCGTTGTGGAGAGAGCGCTGTGGAGTGAGCGCTGTGGAGTGAGCAGTTTAATTACTCTGCTTCCTGTTAAAGCTCGGGCAGCTGTCTCTTCACATTAACCTGGTGAGTTTCACACTGAGCTGCGAATGTGCTGTTATTTGTTTATCCGGATCCCCATTAGCTCCCCCAGACTAATCTCCTCCAATATCAAGCATGAGCGACCAGAGTTCGTCTGGAATCAGGAATTAGCTGCCGCGGCGGGGTTCATACTACTGGGCAGAGATTTGGTGCTTTCAGACGCAAAACTCCTCCTGGACCTGACACGTATTTGCATAAGGAAGGGGTTCATGGGTAATGGGTAAGTGGAGCACAGAGCCGCGGTTAAATTCAGTTCATTCCATTCTCATTTATTTATTTTGGCGTTTTTCACAACGAATCTCACAAAGCAGCTTTACAGAGACCCAGGTCCGAGCCTGTTTTGATGGCAGTGACGGGAAAACTTCCCTCATACTGAGAGGAAGAAACCAAACCTGGAGAGAAACCAAAGTCTTAACCAGTCTTTCAATGTGTATTATGTAGTGGGGGGGGGGCGTATTCTAATGACCAATTAATGCTTCTGCATTGAATCAACGTCAATGCCTACACCTAGCCTACACCTAGCCTACACCTAGCCTACACATAGCCTATGCCTAGTCTACACATGGCCTACACCTAGCCTTCACCTAGCCTACACCTAGCCTATGCCTAGTTTACACATGGCCTACACATAACCTATGCCTAGCCTATGCATAGTTTTCACATTGTCTACTCATAGCCTATGCACACATGACCTATGCATGGCCTACACATAGCCTACACATAACCTGTGCCTAGCCTAGCCGTAGCCTATGCCTAGCCTGTGCATAGTCTCCACATCATCTACACATGGCCTACACTTTGTGTTTTGGCTGCAAAGCGATGCAGACGCATCTACACACAAGTATAAACCCTCACAGCAGCATAGGCCACTTGCACCGTAGACTCTGCATTGACAAGACGTAGAAGCATAAATCGGCCTTAGGGACCTGTGACTGACAGGAGCCCTAAACTTTTATTCTGACACTTCTTTATTTTAATATTAAAATATTAAACTAAAAGAATATTTCATTTGAAACATTAAAACATTCTTGAAAACATTCAGAGCCTGATTTGCCTCCCCTTTACATGAAATGGTTCAGTCCGCCGTTAAGCAGGTGTGGACTGTAATGGTGAGCAGTGAGTGTGAGTTAGGAGTGAAGTGAAAGAAAAGTCTACCACCAGGGTCAGTGATGGGACCAGGAGGGGTTAAACATGGGTCCCATCTGGGCTGTACACTGCACATGGGGGCCTAGATGGAAAGATCTGCATCCCTGCAGCCCCCATCCCCTTATCACAGTGGGACGTTCTTTTAATATTGATATTATTAATCTTATATTTCACATTTACAATAAAGAGAACTGAAACACTGTACTTACTGTAAAAGAGGGTCTTTAGCACTTTTCCTATAAGGGGTATCAGTCTGGCATCAAAGAGTGAGTTCCCCTGTATGGCCAATGTCACATTTTTGGGATTGGCGTGGCCTGGGGCAGTGGGGTGGTTCAGTGTAATGTCCCTTAAAGTGTTGAATTGATTATCCGCAAATGACCAAGCTGCAGACTCAGATCCAGGTCATTTAGAGTGTTGCTACAATGGACACCATTATCCCACAATGCAGTGGGAAGGAGGAGCTACTCACGTCTGAAACAATTATTAGAAAAAATTGGTGGATAACAATGCAAGTGCAGCGGCAACGGCAGCTGGAGAACTTACTGTGACATATGTTGGCATAGCAACGCTTCATCACCTCCTGTTAGTACAAAAGGGTTAGTATGTTAATATTTACTGCACTAAGTGGCCACACCCCCATTATTAAGATTAGTAAGCCCCCCCTAGACAATAAATGAGTCTCCTTGCGTGTTTAAGGGGGTAGTTAAAGTACTTGAACAGACGTTTGGACATGGTGTTAATGCCATGGCCCGTCAACCTCAAAGCCGTAGATAAAAAAAGAAGAAATATGTGGGCGGAGCAGAGAGAGATCAATGGGAGGAAGTTGTGTACATCAAACTGGAGATTCGTTTTCACCTAGAGGAGCCCAGAGCCACGTTTCAGCACCCAGTCATCCTGTAATCGGTTAGGCGTATGGCTGGATATCGACCGGCTTTAATTGCCGTCATTTATTATGTTGATTTCTAACACGGCAGATCCGTGGAGCTGCAGCAAAAGTGCAGCAACAGAATCCATCGGATATACTCACTCCTCCCCCACGTGACCAAGCTACAAATGTCTTTCACTTTGGTGTAATTGCTTCTTTATTGACGAATGAACGGGCCAGTGTGGTCAGAGAACGACCTGCCCTACTATTCACACATTAAACATTAACGGCGTCACCGAACTCCAACCGTGAATGTCGGCCTGGTCCTGATTTACCGCAGCACTGCCCTCGTCCTGTACAGTCTATTAACACACTTTCAGAGACACAGAAGTCTGCGTGACGTGACGAACACTGGCTGCTGGCACAGCAGCGCAGGACTCCTGCCGAAAAAAGAGCAGCCCCTTCAGAACCAACCCCCCCCCACCGTGTTTACGCTCAGGCTTGGAATGATTCATATTCTTCTCCAATGACATTCAAAAAAGCCCAAAAAAATAAAAATAAATGTCAAATTTGCATGTGCTCCACGGAGGCCGGCCTAGGGACGTTTTCATTTTCTACATACTGAGTGGAACGCCTCGGCCGAAGAGCTCAGCAGCATAGAAGGACCTGAAATATTGAATTTATATGAATGTTAAACTTATTTAACTATTATTGAACTATACGACATTTAATAGAGACATCTGTCTTGTGCTTACACTGGCCACTTTAATGGAAACACATACCTTGTGCTTTCACTCAGTGGCCACTTTATTAGAAACACCTGCCTTGTGCTTCTACTGACCAGTTTAATGGAAACTTGTACCTTGTGCATTCACTTAATGGCCACTTTATTAGTAACACTTGACTTGTGCTTTTACTCACTGGCCACTTTATTAGAAACTCGTACCTTGTGCGTTCACTTCTTGGCCACTTTATTAGAAACACCTGCCTTGTGCTTCTACTGGCCAGTTTAATGGAAACTCGTACCTTGTGCATTCACTCAATGGCCACTTTATTAAAAACTCTAAACTTGTGCTTTCACTCACTGGCCACTTTATTAGAAACCCCTGCCTTGTGCTTTTACTGGCCACTTTAATGGAAACTCATACCGCGTGCATTCACTCAGTGGCCACTCTAGTAGAAACCCCTGCATTGTGCTTTTACTGGTCAGTTTAATGGAAACTCGTAGCTTGTGTGTTCACCTAGTGGTAACTTTATTAGAAACACTAGACTTGTGCTTCTATTTGCCAGTTTATTAGAAACTCCTTCCTTGTGTTTCCATACTGGCCAAACATTTGCTTCGTGGTCCTCTTGGCCACTTTATTAGAAACACCATACAGGTGTACTGTTACAGACTGATATTTTGCCACATGTGAAAAATGTGGGTTCTTTGGTTCTTGGGGTTCTGGGAGGGGAAAAGAAAGTGGTAGAGGAGGAAAACAGCGTGTGGTGACGGACTCTGAGGCTATAGATCACTCTGACATGTCCTGATATGGAGCCTGGCCTTCCGGATTCATTAAAAATTCAGTTGCCTTTCAATTACGGCAGACCCAACATGATTTATGTTTTTACGTTTTAATTTCAATTAAGCCGCCTGTTTAGTGGACGTCCTGTTGTATGCTCAAGTAACAGTCAGGGGGAAACTCAATTACACTCTACAGCGTGTTGATTCGCTATATTAGAAATTGGCTAATATATTTCTCATCTCGACACGTCCTACTTGCGTTCTTGCTAGCGGCTCCTGCAAAATCCACTTTCAGCGTCCGCAGGGCACACACACACACACTCACTCACACACACACACACACAAACAGGAAACAATTAAATTAGTCCAGAAATAGGAGCTTATTTTTTGTGAACTGTCTGTGGTGCGTTTCTTACTTTTTGTGTGGCTGAGAGAGAGAAAGAGAGAGAGAGAGAGAGAGAGAGAGAGAGAGAGAGAGACAATAGTGACCCCTACCTTAGCTCATCTCAACGTTACTGACCCCTACCTCACAACACCCCAATATTACTGATAATCATGACCCTATTGGCTCCATACTGCCTAATAATGGCAGGCGTGGGCTAGAGGGGTATAAAGCCCCCCAGCATTGAGGAGCTATGGATCAGTGGAAGAACTGTGTTCTCTGGAATGATGGTGGAGGAGCTCCATCCAGTACTTTTGGGATTTGTGATTATGATCATCCTCCAACATCCTCCTGACCTCACTAACGCTCTTGTGGCTGAGTGCAATCAAATCCTCACAGCAAAAAAAAAATCCTCTATAGCCTAGTAAAAAGCCTTCTTCCCTGGATCAGCTCTTTTTTTAATCCCCTTGATTTCCGAAGAAGCAATGAATGAGCAGGTGTCCAAATACTTTTCTAAAATTCTGACCCAGCAACTGTTCACATCTTAACTATTTAATCATGCAGAGATTCTATTGTTCACATAAAGTAAAGAGAAGCTGGCATTTCCAAATGATGCTCAAAATGAAATGAGGAGTTTGAGGTTATGAGGTTTTAATGTCTTCGACACAAGGGTGTGAGGAGAGTGTGTGCAGTCTCGCTCCGAGGAGCGAACAAAGCTCTGCCCGCCTAAACCTGTCCTTTACACAGCCGGAATAAAAGGCCACATAAACAGGATTCATTATCTCCGTTTAATTACAGTGACCACACGGCATAAATCACCTCCGCTAACCGAGAGCTGTGTCCGGTTCTCTTCAGCTCTTAAAGGAGAGCAGCTCGATGTGGACGCTGCCCCAGAATGACGAAGGAGCCTTTCTGTAATTGCTGGGGTGAATTATGACCAGGGAGGCATTTTTACTTTTAACTCTCTGATGCTTCATTTTTAACAACGTTGGTCTTGAGGTCCTAACCCCAACCCTAACTTCTATCTGTTGTGCAACAGTCAGCCAAAACATTAAAACCACTGGCAGGGAAGGTGAGGAACACTGATGGTCTGGTTCCAGTGGCTCATGTCTATCAGACAGCAGGTAAACAGTCAGCTCTTGAAGCGGATGAAGGTGTTGAAGCTTTGACAAGAACCGAACTGTGATGTTCTAGACAATGACTGGGACAGAACATCTCCAGAACATCAGGCAGGTCTTGCAGTGGTCAGTACTAAACATGCTCCAAGTGAGGATAATCTTGGGTCATGAATGCCAAAAGTTCATTGATGCTCATGGAAATCCCACCTTGCAACTTACAGGGCCTAAAGGATATGCTGATAATGTCAGTGTTGGTACCAGCCACCACAGAACTCTCTCAGAGGACTTTAGGTGGTGGTTTTATGGTGGTGTAATGGCTAATTGATTGTTTGAACTGACAGTTGTAATACGGTATCTGGTGTTCATAATGAATGGACCAGTAGAAATATTCAGCTCCAGAAGAACTTTCTACATTGACTTCCATTGAAGTTCAGAAGGTTCAGTAAAGCTGCTGATCTGGAGATACAAGCTCAACTCTTATCTTATCTTAACTCTGTTACCCATCAAATGTGTGACCCAATGAAGGCACCTTAAGGAACCTCAAGGCATGATGCTCTGCTAATGATGTCATCATGACATTTGGTAATAACTACCATCATTCAGACCTGTTAAGATCAATAGATCAATAAAAAATCCATCAGAAATGCAGCCACAAATAAACAGCCTGGAAACATCAGTCACCTTCTTAATCTCAGCACCGTCACTCTGCAGAGACAGCAGCCAAGCTGTGTGTGTGTGTGTGTGTGTGTGTGTGTGTGTGCCCTATATCTTCTGTGTTTTGGTCACAGTCTGCTATTTCTGTTGTGCAGATTGTGCGGCGGATGGACGGACGGACGGGCGGATGATGAAATGCCACGAACGCAGCGGAGGAAAAATAGGTCAGACTCAGTGGGTTCCCGACTTCATTCTCTGACATGTCATCACACGAGAACCACAATGAAGAAAAATTGAAGTAACTAGACATGCGCCTCGGGTTTGAATTGTCTTGTTGTTTTTTTTTGAAGGCCTGGTTCTGGACGCTTTCTGCCCCAACCAGCCCAACCCACAGATCCTTAACCCTTAACCCAACAATAACAAAACCACACTGTCGCTCCAGAGGAATTCTCCTGTAATCTGTGGTTTTACTGAAGCAGCTGGAGAGACGGTGTGGATGTTCAGACTGTAGTGTCTGCAGGTAGGAGAGCACATCTGTTTATTATAATAAAGAATTTTGCTGTTTGCATCAAGACAAACCGTGCAGACCTGAACCTGCCCTTACAGACCGTGCAGCTAATGTACACCAAACGGACAATATGGACAAAAAATGTAACACACACTATACACACACACAATATACACACACACACACTATACACATCCTATACATGCACTACACACACTATACACATACACACACTATGCACAGTATACGCATTGGATAACATGAAGTCTGTTGCATAAATTTATAACTAATAAGAATGAATTGGTGTGAAAAGCTTTTAAGCAACTGGACTTTAATATAAGTTTAATAGTTATATTTATATTTAAGTATATATAGTTATAGTACTAAAATGGGGTTCTTTGACTGTTGGTGCTGTATAGAACCCTATTTACAGTTTTTCTTGATTGTTTACACACATTTTCTGAAAGCATGCCTCTCAGAACTCTACACACAAATCGAAAAACACACACACACACACACACACACACACTGGGCAAAACCCCTCAATTCTCCTGCAAAATGAAACTTTACATTCAAAGTGTTATCTCTTCTCAAAATGGTATTATGTTTTCAGATGACACACAAACCATTATATGAACAGACATTTATAAGAACCAGTTGAACACTGATGTGCTCAATGGAAAACACTTCATCTCCATTCATCATGATGACTTAGGCCTTTTTTTGTTCAGTGTTACACTTACTACAGACAGTACAAACATAAGTGTGTTGTAAAATATTTTAAAATATTGTTTTTATACTCAGAACACACAAATACACGGAAACAAATATTTTATTTTTCCCACAAAAACAATGTACACAGTGTACATCCCAACCAACACAAAGTTGCACATACAGTCCACATACAGTCTACATACAGTCTACAAACCAAACAACAGAAGAATGTACTGTATACAGTTACAGTAAAAAAACAAAACAATAAAAAAACTATGCTGCATCCTCTCTTCTGTTTGGGTCTGGCCACAGCACCACATCTACATCACAAGCAATGTTTTCCCGGGCCAAGCAGCGGGGGAAATATCACCTAGCATGGTGAATCCAGCCATGAAAAGCATCAACTGCTATACCTCCACATGCGTCTTCCATAGCTTGGAGAAGGGGTATACGCGTTTGTGAATTTAGGTCGTACGCCTTCCATCTCCAGGCAGAAAAGAATTCCTCAATAGGACTGAGGAATGGAGAATATGGAGGGAGATGGGGAGATTGCGCAAGACACGGTCCAGCGTTGATAAGCTTACCCTATCAACATTTTAAAATATCTCATTGTTTTCGATTATGTTTCTTTGTATTTGCTGTAGGGTAATGGTGTTATTTTCTAGAACCATGTTCCTGGTCTTTGTTTCCTGTTCAGGAGACAGAAGACGTCCCCGTCCACCTTGTGTTGGTAATCTTTCAGTTCTGCAATACAAAGAGTACAGTACTGTAAATACAGAGTAGGAATACATTTCCCAAATACTTGAAACACAGTGTCCTACAGAACAGTCCACAGGCAGTACTGCACTACTGTACTCACTGAGTGCTGTATTGATAAGCAGTGCTGCAGTTTTCTACTGAGAGTAGATTTCTTACCTGTTCTCATTGCGGAAAGTTCGGATGATGGATGCTACAGTATACCTGCTCAAATTTGGCTGTACTCTTTGCCCAGCCTCCACATGGTCAACCAAAGTGGCTCAGATCTCATCAGAAATGATGGTCCTTGGCCTTCCTCGTCCTCATCCTCCCCATCGTCCTCCTCTTACTCTCACTCCTCTAGCTCTGGCTCTGTTTCCAAAGTTGGCATCCACTGCTCCAAAACAGAAGAGCTCACCTGTTGCCCTTTGCTAAGTGTAAACATGTGTGTTAAGTGTTTGCCAGTGGGAGGAGTCAGTGTGCATAGTAGGGCAATTAACTTTAGAGGTTTGAGGAACAGTGTGTTCCTTGTGAAAACAAGAAATTGTCTTCATGACAGTTGTGTGTAGTGTTTAGAAAGACGTGTGTTTTAGAGCTGCAGTTTGAGAGTAAAGCAGAGATTGTGCTTGTGGTTTAGCAGAGTTGGTTCAGGGGGTTGGGGCAGGAGTTACATGTTGTGGTCATTGTGTTTCAGGTACCAGCATTTGTGTGTAAACAATCGAGAAAGACTGTAAAAAGGCTCTCCCTTCATATTCTGTGGACCAGCTAAACTACAATTCCCATAATTCCCTGTCTCATGACATCACACTCACACCACCTCCCACAGCCAATCAGAGACTGTTCCACCGTTCGCACTCACCGACTGATCACATACACCTGTTCACGATTACCATGCTCTGTATAAACACCTGTTCGGTCAGTTTCAGCTTTGTGAAGCATTGCCAACCTTGTGCTGCCCGCTGAGGGGTTTCCCTGTCCTTCCTGTGTTCTGATCTCTGCTTGTTCTGCTGTTCTCTGGGATTTTGGTTCTGGTCTTTTGGGTTGTTTGCCGGGTTGATGGCCTTCCTGGTTTTGAAATTGGACTGGGCTTTGGTCACCGGCTCTGCCCACGCCTGACTGGCTTGTTTATCATGCTAGGGTTTATCTTCTGCACTGTCAGCCCCACCTTGACTCCTTTTATATTCATATTCAGGTATTCTTAATATTTTACATCAGTGAGTCTCCAGTTTGTCCAGAGTTGTCTGGTTGTCTCATAACTAAATTTTGAGAGCAGGACCACACCCAGAACTCCTCCTCCTGGCTCTCAAGGCCTTATTTGCCCAAGCTTCAACTCAAACGTTGCACCTACCTCCACCCTGTCTCCTCCCTTTCTTCACCACATCAACAGGGGCCTGGCTTTACACACAGACCACATGAAAGCTGACCCGGACTCCCAGCCACAACCGTTCTCTGGGTCCGCCCTCCTGTTCAATCTCAGGACGTGGTCCACACTAGCAAAACCATCATGCAGGCGAAGACTTAAGATTAAAGCATCAAGAACCATTCCAGAACCATTTCCTTTACTAAAGAACTCTTTAAGAAGGTTTTTGTGCTACATTTTATATATATATATATATATATATATATATATATATATATATATATATATATATATATATATATATATTAGTATACCACTCTAACCAGCTGGCTAAGCTGCAGTTTGAGCAGTCTGAGCAGCAGTAAGATGAGCAGATGAAAGCAGGTTTGCAGTGTTTTGTCCTTTTCTCTTCAACACAGTGAGTCAGAGCCTCTGAGTGTTCGCACTGGGTTCCTGCCTTCCTTTCCTCCAACCGTGATCTACACAAATAAATGGAGCTCTGCTTCAGAGAAAGCCCAGTCTGCTGCCAGTGACTCAGGTTACACACCCTGATTATACTCCCCCTCTAACAAACGCATTCAGCTACTTTAAGCTGCACCCATTGCTGACACAGATGTGCAAATGCACACACACACACAGCTTGTCTAGTCCCTGTAGAGAAGAAGTACTGCCAATAGAATAGGACTCTCTGGAGCAGATCAACATCATGACCCTATTGGCTCCATGCTGCCTAATAATGCCAGGCGTGGACTAGAGGGGTATAAAGCCCCCCAGCATTGAGGAGCTGTGGAGCAGTGGAAGAACTGTGTTCTCTGGAATGATGGTGGAGGAGCTCCATCCAGTACTTTTGATTGGGATGAGTTGGGGATGATGAGGTCCTGACCTCACTAACGCTCATCGCTAAATGCAATCAAATCCTCACAGCAGTGTTCATCCAAAATCTAGTAGAAAGTCTTCTTCTCTGGACAGTAGAGACAGTTACTCCAACTCTTTTTAATGCCCTTGAATTCAGAAGAAACACTGAATGAGCAGGTGTCCCAATACTTTTGTCCATATAGTATATCGTTTGGAGTAGTTGATGGACTCATTGCCCTTTTCCCTGATTATTTTTATTATTATTATTATTATTATTATTATTATTATCATCATCATTATCAGATTGGCTCTCTACTATATCTCTACTATTCACAGACACAGATTTAGGATGGATTGCAGGTGTCTGATCTGCACTTTCACATGGTTCCTCCACCAGTTGCATTAAAGCTATGAGTCGTATGTAATTCATAGGAATTAACAGCATGGTTGTGCGGTGGCCAGACCCACCTGAGACCTCTAAGGGTTAAACTCCCTTCCGTTCTCCTTGGCATAGTTAGGATTGCTATAGCCTCCTCTCAGCTCTTCCCAATCTCCCACCCACCACAGTACAACTCCAATTTGTGCCTTCTTTATTCCCCCTCAGTGCTCCAAATACGAGCGTATGTGTGTGAGAGTGTGTGAATGTGTGTGAGTTCAGAGGACCGCCCTGGAGGCTTTGTTATTTTAGCAGTAGCTCCGGTCCTCACACCATGCAGAATTTCATTTATCAGCTGTATATTAAACATCAGAGCTCCGTCGCCACACACACACGCCTGAGCGCCGCTCATATCAAATCAAACTGTGTCACCAGTTATTAGGACTATCTAAGCAGAGTCCCCGAGTGCTCCACTTCCACCGCCGAGCTTTACGGAGGGGTTCGTCGCTCAGTGACAGGCCCAGAAAGTCAAAGAGACGCTAGCTGGTGAAGCTGGTGAAGCTAGCGGAGCGGCTAATTGTGACGGGATTTCTTTCCCTGATGGATCTCACTGCAGGAACGGCACTCAGGATCCGGCAGATCAGGAACCGAACTGTCTTTGAGACTGAGTATGAGGCCCAAAGACGGAAAACCAACTAGGTTCTAACTGGAGCTCATACAGACATGACACCAGTTTCAGTGCTGATACTGATCCTCAAATGCAGTATCGTATCAGCGATGATACTGGCAATTAAGTACAGTATCGTATCAGCGATGATACTGGCAATTAAGTACAGTATAGTATTAGTGATGATACTGGCAATTAAGTACAGTATAGTATTAGTGATGATGCTGGCAATTAAGTACAGTATAGGAATGGTGATACTGATACTCAAATACAGTATTGTATCAATGATGATACTGGCTGTTAAATACAGTAAATACATTATTGTATCTGTGATATATGGATACTCAAATACAGTATCGTACCGATGCTGATACTGATACTCAAATACAGTATCATATCAGTGATGATACTGTCTGTTAAATACAGTATTGTATCAATGATGATACTGGCTGTTAAATATAGTAAATACAGTATTGTATCTGTGATGTACGGATACTCAAATGCAGTATCGTATCAGTGCTGATACTGGCATTCAAATACAGTATCGTATCACTGATGATACTGGCAATTAAGTACAGTATTGTATCAGTGATGATACTGATACTCAAATACAGTATCGTATCAGCAATGACACTGGCTATTAAATACAGTAAATACAGTATTGTATCTATGATATACGGATACTCAAATACAGTATCGCAATGGTGCTGAAACTGATACTCAAATACAGTATCATCTCAGTGATGATACTGCCACTTAAATACAGTATCATACCGGTGCTGATACTGATACTCAAATGCAGTATCGTATCAGCGATGATACTGGCAATTAAGTACATTATCGTGTCAGTAATGATACTGGCTGTTAAATACAGTAAATACAGTATTGAATCTGTGATATACGGATACTAAAATACAGTATTGCAACGGTGCTGATACTGATACTCAAATACAGTATCGTATCACTGATGATACTGATACTCAAATACAGTATCATACCGGTGCTGATACTGATACTCAAATACAGTATCATATCAGTGATGACACTGGCACTTAAATACAGTATCAAACAGTGATACGGTGGTACACTGGAACTGTGATATCATATCGGTGATACTGATACTCAATTACAGTATCATATCAGAGATGATACTGTCTGTTAAATACAGTTAATACAGTATCATATCTGTGATTAGATGTATAATAAAATACAGTATGGTATCTGTGATGGTACTGACAGTACCATTCAGGAATTAAGCTTGCTGCCACGGCGGCCATGAATATATTTATGGACCATCTGTATCTTACCTCTGACGACTCAGTTTAGCTTCAAACTCAAAACATTCTCCCAGCGCCGCTAACATACTGACAGGTTGACGAGTTAAATAACAACAGTTTCTAGAGAGAAAAGAAATAGGGCGGGGCTTAGAAGTAGTCATTCATACTCAGAATCGACACCCTGAGGTTCAGCCTTTACAGAACCAATCAAATATGTTCATTAAAAAAACAAAACAGCATTTATAATTGAAGGCTGTAATTAAAATGCCATTGTAATTGAAATGACATAAGCTTGTTGTTTGTTTGGGGAGTCTTCCCAAGCATGCAAAAAGGACATCCACAGCAAGACCACCTCACAAGACCATGTTAGGAACTGATGTAACCCCCAACCCCCCTTTTTTCGTACAGACGTGAGGGATGTTTCATTACTGGGGGGTCACGGCTTCAGAGCTGGTTCAGTCGGGTCTGTCTAACCCAATAAAATCTGGGTCGCCACCCCGGCCCTCCAAACAAAGATACGCAGCCCGGAAAAGAGAAAAACACTTTCTGTCAGTCACACTTAAGTGCACTTTAATGAGCAGTGGAGGAGCTGATGGGGGTCCCTTTCCCCCCATTCCCACTGGAAGCATTTGGGCCTCTCTATCCTTGAGCAGCAGACCATCACACACATCTCACACACATCTCACACACATCTCACACACATCTCTGTGCCTCTGTGTCTTTGGCACACTTTAGCACACTAAGAACAAAAAGTGCTCGGAGTGCTCTAGCTGTAGACATTTGGCCGGGAATGCTGTGGTGTCAACGTGGGAAAAGACAGAATAGTGTCTTTTACTGGCGAAGCATCGTCCTGAATCTGAGGCCATGCTGGACTTTCTCCTGTTCGACTGTTGGAAGTCACATGTTTTGCTGACAGTTAGAAAATCATACTGTAATTATAACACAGCCTAATCTTTTTCCCTATTTTCTGCTTTTTCCACATATTTTTCCAAGACTACATGAAGCAGCATTCCAAAACGTGAAGTCATATAAGAGAACACATATTAAAGTATTATATTTGTGTATGTCATGGTTATAAATGTGTTTTTCATCCTTATTAAATGTTGAAAGTTATGGGTTGCAGCAGGCTACATGTGCTGAAAGGCTTTATTAAGGGTTAACCAACACTCACAAGCATCCAGCAGTTAAATACTGTATCTCCAAATCAAAAAACAAAGCAAAAGGTCAAACCACACAAGAGAACCACGGCTCAGAACTCTAGTAAATTAAACAAGACTGTGGCTGTGTTCAAATACTCATAAAACTTCCTTTCCCTGGTTTTCCCTGATCTGTATCTTCTAGTCTGAGTAAATAACAGCAGAGCTGACTAGTGAATGGATCCACATGAGCTACAGATCAGATCAAATCAAAATAAAGGAAAGACTTTGTGCTACCACAACAGCTCTGACCCAGCAAGACATGGACTCCACAAGACCTCTGAAAGTGTCCTGTGGTCCACCATGAGGATCACTAAGCTAGTCGTCTATCTAAAACATCACAGTTAGGTTCTTGTCAAAGTGTCTCAGATTCTCACGCTTGTCCATTTTTCCTACTTCATCACCTTCAAGAACCGACTGTTCACTCGCTGCCTAATAGATTCACTCGAACCAGATCATCAGTATTATTCGCTTCACCTGGCAGTGGTTTTAATGTTATTGCTGATGGCTGATTGATGTGAGTCTTAAAATGTCTCACGTAGTCTGGAGAAGCTTGGTAAAGACATGACCAGTCCCAAGCGTCAACACTGAGTACATGGCCATGGGCCCTGTGCAGTACCCGCAGAGGCCAGGAGGGGGTGTCTTTGTGACTTATCGGGTGACAGAAAAGTTAAAAAGACATGATCTGCTTTTAAAGTCTTCTCAGAAAATGTTGTGATCAAAGTGAATAAACTTTGATCAGGTGTAGTGAGTTGTCGTAGTGATACTACGGAAGCTGAAATAGGCCAAAATATTATATTTACATTTTTAATCCATTTATATATTCCAGTCTTCCGTTTTTCTTTACTAATAATTACTGCTATTATAATCTTTTTCCTTTTGTTCTGGATGTTATGTTTGTTTTTGTTGTATTTTTTATGTTGAGCAGCATTATGTGGATGGCATTCACTAAATAAATAAATAAGTTTATTGTTATTATTATGATTATTATTATTATCATCATTATCATCATCATCATTTGGGTTGACCTTCGCATTTGGGAGTAGTAACAACACCGCAGTCTCCAAAATCCTGCAGGCTCTCTCCTCCAGGTGGCCTGCCAATTAGGGACCCCATGTCAGATCAGGTTAGCGTGAGCGTCACAGAGGAACAGACAGAGCGTCCGGGTTCACGCTGCTGGACAGGGAGATTTTCATCTGTCCCTGTCGTCACGCCGTGTTATCATGAGCCTGTGGCTGTGAAGGTTAGCGCCATGGCAACCGGATCTCTCCTGAACGCTGGGCCTGAGCTGGACGATGCTCAAATGTCGATGACCGGAGATGCTCCTACAAGGAGCTCGTTTGTAGAACGTTCTTCAAAATCTGATCATAAATCAGTGGTCTGAAGCTGGGTTTCCGCGCTCGCTCACGTTGCAGCTGCAGATTACATTTCAGTCCCTATCAAATCAGCCGCTCGGCCCTCAGTGCAGCGAGGGAGTGTCGTCTGTAATGTCAGACAGGGATCATGTTTAGCACCCGAGTGTTTTATAACTGCCTCAGGGTAATGACCCAGCTCCCGTCCACAGATCCAGACAAAAAAATAGAGACACCTGGCTTTACCAAACAGATTTAACCATTAACTTACCCTCCATTAACTCCAGGCCAGCGTTTCTCGACCCTCGACCCTGGTCCTGGAGGCACCCTGCCCTGCACATGTAGTGGAATACTGAGCACTGTGCTGTCCTGCTCCTCATGTGGCTATAGCATATCTATTAGATCTTAGTGTTAATCGTGTCTGCAGGTCAGTGATGTGTACAGTCTTTAAATTAAGTCGCTCAGTTTTTACTTGTAAGTGTGTGTGTGTGTGTGTGTGTGTGTGTGTGTGTGTGTGTGTGTGTGTGTGTGCGTGTGTGTGTGTGTGGAGGATTAATGTAAAAGAATAAAGGCTTGTACAGCGTTACTGCATGTTTATTCTGCACATAATGATAACTGGTACATCCAGCATCCAGGACCAGGGTGGAGAAACACTGCTAACATGGCTATTTATAATAACAATAATAATAATAATAATAATAATGGTTCAATTAAATAAAATAAACTTTATTGTCGTTATGCTAATACAGGGCTGTAGAGTACAGGAGGCTAAGTATCCAGTGCAGAATAGATAGAGCATGATAATACTATATTATTATTATTGTAGTTTTTTAATAATAATAATAATAATAATAATAATAATAAATAATGACTTATTAGTTTGGCCTGTATTGTATTTATTTCTTCTAACCCCTCCTTATCCATTTCAGTTATCCCTGATTTATGTAAATGGGCTCTGCTCTGATTGGCCACCTTATACTGCACTCAGTATAAAGGAGCCCAGACTAAAACACACTGTGTAACTTCACTGTGAATGGGTGTGGCTAAGCTGCTGTTGACTGACAAGGCAAATAGAGATTACCATGTTGTTCTGTGACTTTAGATTCAAGATATATGGCATATATGGAAATTATGGGAATCTTTTATTATGGAAATAATTACAATAATTACCATATATGGTAATTATGGACTGACAATTTGTCTGAAAATGAAACATTCTTTTATACAAAAAAGGGAAAATTCAGATTTTTTATGATCTGGGCCTCTTCATCAGAAGCCGATCATATGTATCCATTGATTTACTTTCTGTTTCATTTGACTTTTTATTAATATTTTTGTTTTGTATATCCCTGCCTTTACTTTTAAACTAAAAAAATTAAATTTAATTAATTAATAAAATTAAATAATATGCATATTGGGTCTATTGTTTCAGTCAACTTTCATCAGAACACAGTTAGACTCACTAAAACCTCACAAGGAGAACCCGACCCCAGAAGTGGAGACCAGAGAGCTCTGCAGCCCACAGTGTTTAAGTGCAGCAGCGCTCCATTACAGACCAGAGCGGTTCTTCACGGGTCGAACTAAACTTCTTATTCATAAATATCATTAATAAAACCTCAGTATGATCACAGCAGCACACTCCAGGTCCTGCTAGAGCACAACCTACGTAGTGTTTCAGCGTGTAAATGTAGCCTCAGCATTTATCACTACCCCGTCACTGTCCTGAGCAGCTCCAGTCAAATCAAAGGAAATAGCCTGAAGAGAGCGAGTGGTCCTGGAGCGCTGGGGCGTTTCTGCATTCTAGAGTAAATCTGAGTTATTAAGGTCACATGTAGTAGCATCACCCCGTCACCCCGCTGTCCGTGGTTGATTCCTCCTATATTACACACCGCTTGATTATTGACGATCCGGAGGCACTAACCTCGCCGTACCGCGAGGCCTCAGAGTGCTGAGACGCTGCGAAATCCCCGCCCTCATCACCGGCTGCGGCAGGCTGGCTAATGCATTTTGAGTGTTCCTGATGTCGTAAGTGCCAGCGAGCCCGCGGACACACACTCTGGTCAGGCCCGAGGACCTGGGCTTGCGTCCCTGATGGACCAGCCTGTTTTCTTTGAGGATGTGTTATTTAGTAGAAGGCTGTTCGTGTGTTTCCTGCTCTGTATTGTGAGGATTTTCAACCATCAGAGGCTCATACTGATACACACTAACGTTAGGATTTAGCACTGGAGCTACAAGGCTAATGTAGCTAACAGTGATGAAGTTAGCACCAAGTGTGGAGATGGTAAAGGACCCACAGTGGAACTCTTATTGGTGCTATATAGACCCTCCATATCTAAGTGGTTCTTCTGCACTGGGGAGAACCATGTGGTTTTGGAAGGTGTCATGGTTGTATTTAGAACTACTGACCTTTAAAAAAAGAGGTTTATTCAGAAGCCAAATCAAAGAACCATCTGAATGCTTAAATGGTTCTTTAAATGGTCCCAAAAAGGGTTCTACTATTCTACTATTCTAAAAGAAAGAACCTTTTTTTTTGAAGCACCACGAAGGGTTCTACTGTTGTTATGTTGAGTGTAAGAACCATTTCCACCTTTTTTATACCTTGTCAGTATTGTGTACTATGGCTTAGAATGCTCTCCACCATTACATAGAGTGGCTCTCTATGTAGAACCATAAGAAATCAAAGAACCATGTATGCTGAAGTGGTTCTTTGCCTGGCTAAATGGTTCTTCTCTATGATGGAAAACATCTTGTATATGGTTACTTCATTTAATGATGGTTGTGTATATATCACCAAAAAGACTTCCGCTATCAGGATGGGTGAAAGAACCCTTTTTTCAGTACCTCATACCGTAGAGCCCTTTTGGCTTAAAAAGGTTCTTTAGAAAGCCAATATTTCTGTATAAAACCTCGACAAATCAAAGAAGCACCTGTCTGTGTAAATGGTTATTTACCTGGGTAAACTGTTCTTGTCTAAGATAAATGACGGTTTGTCATTTGACATTTTTTAAATGGTTCTATATAGCACCAAGAAAGGTTCTTCTATTGTTATAAGTGAAATAAACCACTTTCACCACTATATAGAACCTCTTTGGTCCTTTTTGTTTGTACTCCTAAAAAGGAGGTTCTTAAGGAAAGCAATTGTTCTATACAGCTGTTCTGTCACCATACTTAAATGGCTCTTATCTATGTTAGAGAACATATTATTATATTAACAGTGGTTCTGTACAGTACTAAATGAGTTATACTAATATTGTTATTAGTGAGAGAACCCTTTTATCCAGTAGCATACAGAACCCTTTCTGGTCAGAGTGAACATTCAGAGGCTCCGTGAGGAAAAGAACTTCTGCAGAACCCAAAGAGTCATCAGAAACGTAATGAGCTGAGGGGAAAGTGCTGCATTCTGCATCTTTCAGAAGAGTGACGCTGTTTATCTGTTCATTTCTGATGAAGCTCCACAAATGCATTTCCTCTCCTTCACAGAGATTACTGATAAACACCACCCTGCTCTCCTCAGCAGGAGATCGGTATCTGATTACTGTCCTCCTCAATCTGAATATGAAATATTCATCTAAATAATTGACTCTTTGTTCCTTTTAAACACGTTTCCATCACCGGTCCAAGCTGGAGATTCTGTCAGCCTGCAGTGATTCATTCCCATCCCAGATATGCAAGATTACACGTTCCTGTATGAACTGCATGTTGTGGGTCCAAGCCTCAATTTTAGATAAATAAATAAATAAATAAATAAGGATGCTGAATAATACGTTTAAAAACCAATTACCTTCTTCCTTCAATGGGAATGTTCTACCACCAGCTCTAATCACGCAGCATACTGGGATCAACTGATTTCATCAGAGAGTTACAGCTAACCTTGCCTTAGGGTCACACTCATCTTCCCCCAGTTTCCTTAAGGACATCATTAACTATTAAGAAGACGGGAGACTGATTACACTTTGGATAATTAGGCTTTCTGTTGTGTGTTTTATTGCACCAGAAGATAATGATAAATGCTGTACTGATCGGGGTACAGGGTTACAGGGAGAGGAAAATGTATAGAAGGCCCTCTTGACGGCTTTCTGCATCTCCGTAAGTTGGTCTGCCTTAACTAGCAACTCAGCAACGACTGCAAGCTTCTAAACAGTAAGAGTCACAAGTAACAAGTCACAGGTACTGAAACAAGTGTAGAGAGCCGTAGTTTACAAGCCACAGGTAATGAGCTGTGCATAACAACCATGAGTAATGAGCCAGGTGTAACATGCCATGGGTAACGAGCCACAGGTAATGAGCCACAATTAATGAGCCAAAGATAGAGAGCTTTGTGTAACATGCCATGGGTAACGAGCCATGAGTAACGAGCCATGAGTAACGTGCCATGGGTAACGAGCCACAGGTAATGAGCCGTGCATAACAACCATGAGTAATGAGCCAGGTGTAACATGCCATGAATAACGTGCCATGAGTAACGTGCCATGAGTAATGTGCCATGAGTAATGTGCCAGGTGTAACATGCAATGAGTAACAAGCCACAGGTAACGAGCCACAATTAATGAGCCAAAGGAACGCGCCATGAGTAACGAGCCACAGGTAATGAGCCAAAGGTAAAGAGCTCTGTGTAACATGCCATGAGTAACGTGCCAAGGCTAACGAGCAACAGGTAATGAACCGTTATAACAAGCCATGAGTAATGAGCCAAGTGTAACGAGTCACAGGTAACGGACCAAGTTTAACAAGCAACAGGGGACAAGCCACAAGTAATGAGCCACGTGTACTAAGCTAAATGTAATGAGTCTGTGGAAATGAAGAATTTACTTATTATAAACATATAGCAAATCCGGAGAAGCGAGTGGGGGCTAGGCTCAAAGCTTACAGGCTACAATCTCTTCAGTTTGCTAACAGCACATCACACTGAGAGGACACAGCGAGAGGACACAGCGAGAGGACACAGCACTATCAGTGCTCAGGAATAATTGCAGTGTTTTTTTAATGCAGTGTTAAAACTATGCTATAAGAGTTTTGTGATTCTTCCACTTTACAGTAAACCAGCCAATCAGAGCAGAGCCGAATATTTCTATAAGTAGTTTTCTCACAAGCCATCTGTAAACTCCTCAATCACACTGGCGCAATCAAACACCACCATACTCCTTCCACAACACCTTTACGATCAATAGGCAAATGTGGGTGGTCTGCACCTCAGGTAATGTCCGTAAATCTGAACCTCACAGCTGTTCTCTGGGAACCAGTGAGTGTGTGAAGAGGTTTGAGCTGATATTAAGCAATAAATTCAAGTTTTATTCCATTAAATCTGTTCTACTAGAGTGTAAAATGAACTTGACCTGTAATCCATTAGTGCTACTGCTGCCACTGTAGCATTTCAAGAGATCGGACATGAACAGAGGCATTAGTCAGGATGAACCTGATTCAGGGGTCCAGTGTGTTTGTGTTTGGAGTACTGTCCATTTTTGGGTGGACGTCTCTGCACAGTGCTCTCAACCATGGGCAAATGGGCAAAAATCTCTTCCTCTCATTTTGGTTGCTTTTGTAGCCTCTTATTAATTAAGGTGCTCCTCCCACTTTGAAGGTGCATCATCAGAAGGTGGTTTCAGTCTCACTCTAGAGATGCTGCTGTAGGAGGAGAGTGGGCACGTTGAGGGTGTGGAGGTGTAGAGATGGGTCAGTTTTTCATTTTGGTCAAAGTGTCGCTTTAAGACTGAAAATAATAATCGGACAAAATAAATAAAAACAGTTATGAGACGATTAAGTTGTAAATTGCTTTTTAATTGAAAGCTAAACTAAAAACTTTGAACTAGATTTAGGCCGCAGTATCCGTTGCACAGTGATGTCAGTTTGAAGATCATTGGAAATATTTGGACGGTGTTGTAAATACGTGATCAGACGTAATATTTACGAAAAGTGTCTCTGAAGCCCTTTGGTGTAAAGCCTGAGCGTCTGTGAGTGAGTATGTGTGTGTATGATCGTTTTGGCTTGGCCTTGAGCATGTGGTGAGACATTAGCAACGCCTCAAAGTGACCTTTCCTCTCAGCACTGCCTCCAGTCTGGAGGTCAGCACAGTTTGAGGCCAGAACGTTAATAGCATCGGGTTTGGAGCCTGAAAAAAAAATCGCTGCAATGCAGCCACCCACGCAGCTCCGCAGCTCCGCAGTGCACAAGGTTAAACAGGGGAAAGTTAAAGCTGAACTTCAAAGTTCCTTAAACTACACAACTCAACTTCAAACAAACAAATAAATAAATAAATAAATAAACAAAGGGTTCTTTCCATTGTTATCACAAAGGAACCACACTCAAAAAGGGTTCTGTATAGTACTGCTGACCCTTCTTATGGCGGTATAGAACCATAGTGAGGCTACGATTTCTGTACTCTAATTAAGGTGCTTTTAAATTGTTCTTAGAACAAAGCAAATGTTTAATAGTGATGAAGAACCTTTTAAAAGTCTAAAGAACCTCTGAAGTCACACTCATGTTTCATTGTTACAAACATGGTTCTTAATAGAACCAAAAGCGGTTCTACCACGGCAACGCTCAAGAAACAACTTGGGGCAGTGGTGGCTCAGCGCTTAGAGCTCTGGAGTATTGATGACAGGTCAATACCTGGCAACCTGGGACCTTGAGCAAGGTCATTAACCCTTTCTGTTCCCCCGGCACCGCAGTGGAGGCTGCGGGCATGTTTGTTCACTGTGTGTGTGTGTGTGTCTGTGTGTGTGTGTGTGTGTTTTCTCTAAAGGGTTGAAGGCAGTGGCCAAATTCCATCTGTGTCCAACACTAATGGTGAACATGAGTGTCTTTGTCTTTTAAGAGGGTCTCAGTGATAATTACCATTTAACCAGGCAAAGAACCAGTTATCATGCACATGGTTCTAAGCACGTAGAACCATTGCATTTACTAAAGAACCCTTAAAGAACCACCTATAAATCGGATATAGAGATAGAGGAGTCAATTTTTTAGCTACACTGAAGCCTCTTAATACTACCCCTAGTGGTGAGACCAGCATCTACACTAGAGAGTCGCACAACATGTTAAAAAATTCTGTAAAGACTTCAGTATTCTAACTTTCAGTATTTTGTGGGATTTTATAATATTATTATACATAATAATTATTATAATATTATTTATTATATATATAAACAAGAAGTGCTAGACCTATGATTCTCAGGATTTAATGCCCTTTAGGTCCCTAAGATATATATGGTTAATATTATTAATTACAGAAATCACAACAATGTGACTGATTGTGTAGTTAAATGTGTAATGATAGGTGGAAATGTTGTTGATCAAATTATAAGCAACAGAAGAAGGGAAGTGCAATACAGTGGGTCTAGTCTTACTAGACTTAAAAAAAAATTATATATAATAAAATGTTTTTATTAAATTATCTTAAAATTAAAAATACAAAACTGTACATTATAATTGTTTTAAATGTTAATTGTATAATTGTTTTTATTTTACAAAATAAGTCCCTCAGTCCTGATTAAAGTCTGTTAATACTGTCATGTCTCCCCCTGTAGAAACAATGGTTTGATCTTTCTGACATCATCAAAGACTCTCTGATCACACGTTCCTAATAAAGTCATTTTCCTTCTTCTGTATGAACTGAAATACTTTAATCTTGTGACGCTCAGCTCAGTGTTTTAACCCCGTTTTGCCTTAAAATTTAAGGCACCAGATATTCAAAACATTTTGGCACAGTGCCGAGTACAGAAAATCGGTGTGATGTGAAAGTGCTATTTTCCTATTTTAGAACCAAACCTTCAACCCTGTCACATTTAAAGACGGTCACGTTTTCATCTCCACAAAGGGCAGCCATTGCTGGGATGATGACCCTGATTAAGATCGGGCCTGTGCGGGTCAGGTCTGTTTGCCTGGGTACAGGTCCAGTATGGGTCTAGGCTTCAGTTTCACTACCATTTACCTGTCGGGTTGTCCCGAGGTTCTACGCAAAAGCGCCCTGCATGCTTATCCGTCTAACACTGTGTATTTTATGAGGTTCTCTGCAGCGGCGCTCAGTAACGGGAGAAGTGGGATAACGGCTGGAAAATTACATCAGATCAGTCGGGGAGTCTCAGTGGGCAAAGGACAGGAAAGTGTATCCCCATTTAGTGAAAAATCGTAACTTCTGTGTTGGTGAAGGGGAGGGGGGGTAAACAAGCAGCAGTTTAAAGCTGTGGGCACGGAGAGAGAGAGAGAGAGAGAGAGAGAGAGAGAGAGAGAGAGGGAGAGAGAGGGAGAGAGAGAGAGAGAGAGAGAGAGAGAGAGAGAGAGAGAGAGGGAGAGAGAGGGAGAGAGAGAGAGAGAGAGAGAGAGAGAGAGAGAGAGAGAGAGAGAGAGAGAGAGAGACAGGGAGAGAGAGAGAGGGAGAGAGAGAGAGAGAGGCGATTGATTGGGAAATGGTGTTAGAAAGTGTTGAAATAAATGATCCCCCACCGGCGCTGGAGAGCCATTGGCCTTTCACACGTTGGGTTCTGTTGCACCACTCAGCCCGCCTTACTTTCTGCTCCTAAAGTGGTTTAATCATTACAGGTTCCTTCAGCTTGCACATCCCAGCATCACCCCACGTCCTGCACCTCCCGCTTCCATAAAGCCGGCATTTATCCTCCGCGCGGGTGGACGCACTTCACCTGCCTCCACACATCGATCCCCTGCGCTTCTCTGCACCTTCCTCCACGAACCGGAATGTCTGCCATCACTCTGTTCTGCTCAGGGCTGCTTTGACCACAATAGCAGAAACAATCCATATAATCTAACCTTCAGGAGATCTCAGCAGAGGTAAAGAAGAAAATGGCCCTCATTCCTCGCCATCGATTGTCTGTAGTCCTCGCTGCTGCGGCAGCGTCTCTCGGGGTTTGGTTTCTGCTGTCTGTGATGCAGCGTAATGAGCACTTTGTGAGTGAATATTCAATGCTGAATGCTAAAGCTCTCTCTCGCAACTCGCCACGGCAGAGATCTGCTCTTTAAAAGTGAGGAAAGGGCCGCATACAGAGGACGAGCTGCACGCCGCTCAGGGGTCTGTGAGAATGCCTGAAGGTAAGCTGAGGCTGTTATTTCTTTATTTCTTGAGTTAATTCTCAGACGCTTCGTCTCCGCTCCCACAGCGCCTGGCTGGAGTGCTGGAGATTATCCTTCCTTCGTGAAAACTGTACTGAAGGTAAATCATGGATGCATATATGTAGATTCTGCCAGCAGAATGTATTGTCCCGAAGTCCACACCCATCCTTGGATCCTTGGAGACAAAAACTCAAGCAGTGAAGAACAGCGCTTTCTGGAGTCAGGGCGTTCCACCCTGCAGACAAACAGCCCTTCTCCTAGAAGAAGGCTTGTAGCCATGCGGGTGATGAGTCGAAGCAGTCACCTGACAAAATGAACCAATCACACAATCCTACATGTGGCACCAGGAGCAGACCGCTTCGCTTGAAGCGAACCCCAGGCCACCGATTTAAGGAGGACCAGAGATCAGTTCTCCGGGCCACTCCCGGGCTCAAAGACAGCGTTAACATTTGACCAAACATACCGAACTCGTGGAGCTTCAGCTCCCGGGTCTGGGGAAAAAGGCACTAGTGTGAAAACGCCCTGCAACACTTTGTCCTGATGAAACTAATGCTAAATAAAAACTCTACAACATCTAGAAACAGGCCAAGTAAATCATCTAGCTACATGAAGCCTCTTAACATTGACCCCTAGTGGTGAGATGCCAGCGCCTACACTCGAGAACACTTCACCTTCAACACTGCAGTACTGAGACAAATCTAAATTGCTTTCAGCACTTTGTGTTGACAGACTAGCACCAGGTTAACATTATATTTTCAGCTACATTTGAGTAGTTTTGCATTAACCAAAATTTTAAATGCACATTTAGTGTTTAAACTAAGTGAATAGAGTTTAAATAGGTAACACAAACTATAGGTCTGTAGAAATAATATAAATAAAAAAAAACAATTGATAATAAAAGTTATTATACAATTGAGTGTTACATTAAACATTCACTACAGTTTAATGAAAAAAGCCAGATTAAAAACTGATGTAAAAAAACTAATTATAAACTGCTGATCAGATCAGATCTAGGGTTAGTGTTAGTGTCTGAGCACTGTGTGGATGTGAGTGTGGTCCTAATATTCTAATCAGAATGCGTGATTGACAGCTTTCTACCTGTTAAACACTCCCAGCTGTCTGCAGCACTGAAGGAAGCCCAGCAGTGCGTGTGGAGAGGGGAGAAATGAGTGAAACAGGCTCTTCTACATGAGCAGGTGTTACAGTGTTGGGAAGCAGTTGCCCACTTTCATATTAGCATAAAATGATCATATGTGTAATCTCCTCTACTTTGATATTATTTATCACTAACAGCACTTCGGCTGATAAGCTGATATTGACGTGACAGCTCAATAATACACCATTGACAGTAACTGGATACACATCTGATCATCAAACCCGGAGCATCCAGAGGGTCACTGAAAGCTCCCACATATAAAAAAAACAGCCCTGCATACTCTGTGTATACTCAGCGTACTCTCTGGACCGGTGGCTGCAGTGTGAACCGCTGGGTGAAATTGGTTCTGTCAACATTAGAGTTGATGTAGTGACATTTGTCACTTAATTAACTCACTGTGAAAAAAAGACGCCGCGCTCGCTGCTCCCGTAAAGATAGAAATATCGCTTGAACTGCAATTATCCGTGCACCCGCAGCGGAGGGCCGTCCGCAATGAAAAGATCATTTTTATACATTAACTTTATTCCTCACACTCGCCACTTTCAGAAAATTGATACCGCTGGGGCGTAATGTGTTTTTGGCAGAGATGAGTTTTATGTTTGCTCAGAGGGAATTGTAATAGGATGATGATCCGAGGGTGGTGAACAAAACAGAGAGGAAAACAAGAAATTACTGGCAATGTTGTCTTTAGCCTATAATAGAATACAGAATTAAACTACAGGAGTGAACTGGCTACCATCTGTCTGTCTGTCTATCTGTCTAATTACCTCCCCATCTATCTGTCTTCCTATCTATATATCCTATATATCTGTGTAAAATGCATTTCCATTTGTCAGAAGCTGTTTACGTCTTTCTTTAAAAAAATAAACAAAGAAAATGTGTGATTTGTCTATAAGTGTTGAGACGGTAGATACAGAATATAAACCAGGTGGCAGCCATGGTGGCTAATTACATTTCTGTGGCAGCTACGTACATCAACATGCAGGCGGTGCCTGAGAGTCCAGGACATCCTAATTAACCCTCTGGACCCACTGAAAACCTCAACATCTAAATTCTGAGAGGTCACAGTCAATTCAGAACACCTACCTGTAACATCTCATCAGCAAGGCCTCCTGCATAGTGGACCCCTCCCTTTCAGGGGCACCAGCCTCTGCAGAAATGTAATTGCCCCCCTACTAAAGCTGGTATTTCACATCTTGGTTCAGAGGTGCACTTAACTTCTAGTTTTTGTGGACAGGAGCTATGAATCATAACCTTCAAGCATTTCTACATTTAGAATATTACCTAAAAATATTGCTGTAGAATTTAAGAAATTCTGCAGAAAAATCGAGCATTTTAGTCCAAAATGAATAGGGTCTTTTAAAATTAGGTTTGGTCGCCAAATGTGGTCTGTGACTCTGACTTGTCCTTTATTTGCATAAACTAAAAGAACACCGCCTTCTCATAATTGAGCCACTTTATCATTACTATCATTTTTATTCTTTTTTTACTTGAATTAAAAATTAAAAGTCAAAGTCAAACATTAGAAATGGAAAAGGAACAAGGTGTCCCCAAACTTTTGACAGGCCTCATGAACCTTTGCACTTCTAAACATTCCACCTGCACTGATTTCCCAGGGTAATGTTATCGGGGGGGGTGTCGAGTGTTCGCCTTGTGTTTTGGTCTAAATTGAAGCAGCTGAAGTTGCAGGTTCAGCAGGAGCAGCAGGATGGATGGCACTGGCCTTCAGAGCGCTGATGAAAGGTGTCCCATCTCCTCGACACTTCCACCGACCACCTCAAATCACCAAATATTCTGCTGACTCTACAGGACTCCACACGGGCCACAACAGGGGGCCATCGAGCCGCTCTTATTCCCCCTCACAGGGAGCGACGAGCTCATGATTTCTGCTCTTTAATTTTAAACTCTCTCTTTTTATGTTTCTCGTGTAGAAAATCACTAATCAAACTGCTCTGAACTCCGTCCCGCTGTGAAGGCAGACTGGAGACGAGCGGTTCAGGCATTAAGTGGTGGGTGGAGCTTTTTTTTTCAAACGTCCTGCTGATTCTCAGGGCTGTGTGGAGCAGCTTTAACCATCCTCCAGTCGACGTAGTTCATACAGTGGAATAAAGACTGCAGTAAAACTACAGGCTGCTGTAGGAGAACCACAGGAGGAGAGCAAGCATTTAAACCACTACAGTTCAAAGTACAGGGGGGATCCACCACTTTTTAATTGAGCTAAAGCTGCTTAAACGTAGAGTTGATGTGTAAGAAGTCTTCTTCTTCTACAGAGATTTCAATACACAGTTTAGCATTTTGGATGAAAACAAGCACTTTTTAAAGTCATTGTTGATGCACACTCCTGTGTGGCTGGATGACAAGACTTGTAATTGGTGTAGAGACTGAAAAACAAGACTGTTTTGATTTGGTTTTGATTGGTCCAGAAGTCTGATATGCTGGCTACTGTTAAAAAAAAACATCTAAAAAATAAAAAACAATTAAATGTACAGCTGAACTGTAAAAGCTATGACTGAATATGGAATCATGACTTTTGGTTTGCAGAAGAGCCTCAGATCCCCCTTGTAAATACAGCAAATGTCTAAAGAAAAAAAGGTAGCTTTTTTATATCACAGACAACATGTTAAATTCCATAGAGTTAAATTAAGCATGTAAGTTTAAACTGTATCTAAAATGAATATAAAATGTATTTTATTTGTTTCCATTTTCACGCATTACAGATGTAACCAAATGTGAATAAAAAGGGAGGCATTCGTTCTTATCATTATTGGCTCACAAATTTTGATCTGCAATGCAGACACAACCCCCAGATACACTATAAACTCCTCCCCCTCATCTACGTCCAACTTCTTTCATGACCTTCCTCTTCTGTCTGCTCTTCCTGATTCTGCTGATCTGGATCTTATGGCCTCAGTAAAGCTACTTGCAAAGCTGACTAGCTTATGGATCCACATGAGAATCTACAGGAGGACGTTTCAGTAAAGTATTCGGAGACAGTCGGCTGTTAGCGGTTCCTACAGTAGCCTGATCTAAACACTGCCTCACTGAGCTCCACTATAAACTAGATTTCTACACAAACTGACCCCAAACTGACCCTAATACACACAGAGTTCATACACATGTGATTTATTCACAAATTTACTGACTGAGAGACCATTTCAGTTCTGCACTTACTGTTTAAAACCCTCCCCCTGTCACTGCCCAGAACAGACCCCACTACATGTAGCCCATACAGACCCCTCACTGTCCAGAACAGACCCCACTACATGTAGCCCATACAGACCACTCACTGTCCAGAACAGACCCCACTACATGTAGCCCATAGAGACCACTCACTGCCCAGCACAGACCCCCACTACATGTAGCCCATACAGACCACTCACTGTCCAGAACAGACCCCACTACATGTAGCCCATACAGACCACTCACTGTCCAGAACAGACCCCACTACATGTAGCCCATACAGACCACTCACTGCCCAGCACAGACCCCACTACATGTAGCCCATACAGACCACTCACTGCCCAGCACAGACCCCCACTACATGTAGCTCATACAGACCACTCACTGCCCAGCATAGACCCCACTACATGTAGCCCATATGGACCACTCACTGCCCAGCACAGACCCCCACTACATGTAGCTCATACAGACCACTCAATGCCCAGCACAGACCCCCACTACATGTAGCTCATACAGACCACTCACTGCCCAGCACAGACCCCTACTACATGTACCCCATACAGACCACTCACTGCCCAGCACAGACCCCCACTACATGTAGCCCATACAGACCACTCACTGTCCAGCACAGACCCCTACTACATGTAGCCCATACAGACCACTCACTGTCCAGCACAGACCCCTACTACATGTAGCCCATACAGACCACTCACTGCCCAGCACAGACCCCCACTACATGTAGCCCATACAGACCACTCACTGCCCAGCACAGACCCCCACTACATGTAGCTCATACAGACCACTCACTGCCCAGCACAGACCCCCACTACATGTAGCCCATACAGACCACTCACTGCCCAGCACAGACCCCCACTACATGTAGCTCATACAGACCACTCACTGCCCAGCACAGACCCCTACTACATGTAGCCCATACAGACCACTCACTGCCCAGCACAGACCCCCACTACATGTAGCCCATACAGACCACTCACTGCCCAGTACAGACCCTCACTACATGTAGCCCATACAAACCACTCACTGCCCAGCACAGACCCCTACTACATGTAGCCCATACAGACCACTCACTGCCCAGCACAGACCCCCACTACATGTAGCCCATACAGACCACTCACTGCCCAGCACAGACCCAGCTTCTTGTTGCTCTTCATGGTTCTTAAATCAAAATGAAATGCAGCTTAAGAGATTTGGGTTGTCAGGTTTAGGCCACTCTCACTTCTGGTTCAAATCTGATTAAAGGTACAGATAATTGGGCATTGCATTTCCCCCCTTTTACATAGAATATAAATGAGATCTGGGATCCTCCAGGCAGGATGTTGTTTAGGGCCACCAAATGTTCAGAAACAGCTCTGCATCCATACAAACGATAACCAGTCATGAACAAATGGACATCTAATCCAGATTCCAGCCAAGATCTGCATAAATATTTCACAATCAGTTCAGACAAAAAGGGTTTCTCTGAGAATCTTCTGGAAGAGCCCAAGCCGTTCCACCATAAGAGCCATAAATCACCAGCAGCTTCCCGCTCGTCTAAAGGGCCATCGTAGCCGAGCTGATTGGCAGAGCTCTCTCTCCGACTGTCATCAGTAACAATTCCCATCATAAAATTTCATAAGCATAAATTACAGCGCCTCACTCAGTGTTCTTCATGTATATTAAATTGTCTGTGTCTAAATCGATCACTATACGAGCTGCCGTGCGGCACGACGAGTGGCTTTACAGCTGCAGCTGTTTATACAATGGCTCCAATTTATCAGCGTTGTTTACCACGGGATGCAATTTACACCCGTTTACTGAAATGAAGATACACGAGAGACACAGCAAGAGGAAAACATTTCAGGGGTGAAGCGCCGCAGCCACGGACCCGAGGCCTTTCTGTTCAGTTTATCCTGTAATTATTCCAGTTGGAGAGTCGGGGATTTATTCTGTAGCTAAAATGACAAAAGCAGAACACACTTCACTCCCTGTTTCCTCCAGATGCACCAAAATCCTTCTGCTTAAACTAATCTGCTGTTGGGAAACAACATCATGTGACGATCAGTCATTGGAAAAGTATCAGTGAACAAAATCGGGCGTTTGAGTGCAGCATAAACGAGAAAAGTGGGTGGTGATGGGGCGGGGCTTATGCCACTACTGTTTTTTTTTAAGGTGCTGTTAAAATACTGAAAAGGGACGTGACTTATATAGTTATTATGTATTATTTATTATTATATACATATTCAAATGTTTTTTTAAGAAAATAACTTAAATACGCTATAATTTAATAATATTCTTCATTCTGTTATATTCATTAAAATAAATAGAAACTGTAAAGTCTAAATATGCAGAAATGTATAGTTATTATATTTATATTTTATTCATATTTAAAGATTAGATCATTTATTATTATTTAACATCAACAGCATGAGTCCTTTCACCAGGTGTGCCCAAATGTCTGCATCTTTTATAGCTCTCATCCAACACCTGGTTTGGTCAATCAGATTTGACTGATGTCCAAAAGGATGTCCAATTATAATAAGGCCTCAGGCGAGGGGGGGGGTGATATCTCTATGGGTGGCATGTTCTAGAGACAGGATAAACCAAAGGGTGTACCAAGAATGGACGTTTTGCCCACTCAATGTGACGTTCATACACCCCACAGGTTTGAATAGCCCATCATCCTTGTGCAGCGCCGTCTGCAGGATCCTGACGTTACTACCACCTTAAACACACAAGGTGACTCATGTTTTGTCCAGGGAGCTGATATATTTATATATTTATTTATTCATATATAAAAGTGTATAATTAAACTGCTTCTTCTTTCCACCACATGGTGAAATGAAATGGTCATTTCATTTCATTTCTCTTTAAAAGTGAACTTCGTCACATGAAAAGCATTTATACAGCGTTTATGAGCCGCTCTGCTCCGCCAAACTTGCCGGCGACATGTTGACTGTGTCTGAGAGGAGCTCTGAAAGGACTTTGAAGTGGCTTTCAATAGTAATACTTTTGTGGACGGAGGGAAAAAAGCAGTCAGACCATCAGAAGTGGTGGGAAGTCGCGTGTGGGAGACACACTCGTGTGTGTGTGTGTGTGTGTGTGTGTGTGTGTGTGTGTGTGTTTGAGTGTGTTTGAGTGTGCTATGTAAGGCTGTTTGAAGTGGGAAAGCAAAGTGCTTCAGAGTCCATCTGGGCCCAATCAGTGATGCGGGTGGATGGTGTCACGAAGGTTTTGGAGATTTCTCCACTTTAGCTCCCAATCACCTGACCTCATCTGCATGCAGAGCGCGTGGCCGGCCGCGTGGAAGGCCGTAATGAAGGGCCGACAGCTCTCTCTCTTTTTTTTCTGCTCTTTTGTAGGGTTGTGTTATTAGCTCTGGAGAAGCAAGGCCAAATATATCACAAAAAGCTTTCTGCGAACAGCTTGACCACAGTGCCCCCGCTCCGGAGAAGGTAATTCATCATATTCAGCGCCCGCTGGATCCCTTATCCCCTATTCTTCTGACGTCTTTTCCAACCTGTGCCTGGATGACGTCCATGCTACAGCGAGGAAAAGTGAAGAGAAGCCTTTTTTGTAGCTCAGGAGTGACGGAGCGTGTGTTCATTTCTGTGGGAGCAGCTTTGAAAAGGGTTGGAAATGCAGAATGTTGTGTGTGTGTGTGTGTGTGTGAGAGAGAGGGTTTGAGGCACAGCCACATGTTTAGGATCTGAACAAAAACCTTTATTATTATTATTAATTTAACTTTAATTAACTTTATTATTAATTTATTCAGTTCAGTAGACGTGTGTAAGAAAAAGAGCTGCAAATCCAGCAGGACGTGTTTATGGTTACCAGTATAGTGGTGTGGGTGAGGTTCTCACAGGCTCCACCCTCATACCATGTCCTAACAGCAAGCAAGCATTTTGACCATGGTGATGCTCAAAAGTCGATCTGCACCAAGATCTCTTCCAGCTTCAAGTACGGCTCGGCTCGACCTTTTTACTGTCCTGCACCGAAGTGGTGGAACGAACTTCCCCTGGGTGTCCGAACGGCCGAGTCCAACGCTCGCTGTCCTCAAACCCAGACTGAAGACCCTCCTCTTCTGAGAGGACTTGGGTGAAGAGAAGAGTACTGTGGTCTCCATATAGACTTGTGTTTAGTAGAGTCTAAGATTAGAGGATCTGAGTTTAGTCTATTTAAACTAGCTGAGGTTTTTCTTCAGTAAACAGTGAAGCTCTTCTGTAAGTCGCTCTGGAGAAGAGCGTCTGCTAAATGCTGTAAATGTAAATGTAATCACACAGTGTTGAAAAGTCTTCACTACTAAAAACAATATCCTAATCCTAGTGAAATTCTCTTAAATATAGTCTAAATATCTGATACTTCTCATTTGAGAATATTGTATATAATAATTATATAAGATTAATTAACTTATTTCTAATATTAAGATTATTTTATTACTTGTTTTTAGTGATTTTAACTACTAAAAGTGTCTTATTCTATTGGCAGATTCAGGAAATAAAGATAATTTAGTTATTATCAAGGATGACAGCTTAAACATGCAAAAGGATCTGCCAGGAGAGTAAAATACTTTCAGCAGACAATATTACATAAAACAAGTAAAAATAAGTTGGTAACAGATAAAATCAACATAAAAGCTATAAATATCAGAGATTTGGACTAAATACAGTGGTTAAACTCCAATATTAGAAGTAAAAACAAAAAGAGCATTCAAACACATTACTCTGCTGATAAGTTAAAGGGTCAAAGCAGGTCCTTGATGGTCAAGATGGTTGAAAAGCTGCCCATTCAGGAGAACACTACACTGGTAATCCAGCTGGGTGGCTATCTTAGCTCTTGACCAGCATAGTGTGTGTTCTACTGTGAGTTTGATGGACTCCATATGACCGGCCTGACGAACCTGGTTGTCAAGCTTGGTATAGTATGTTGATCATTTTGGTCAAGTTGGTCATACTGGTGGACCAATGTGGTCAAGCTGGTCAACTAGCTTGGCCATGCTGGTTAGTCAATGTAGTCATGATGGTCATACTGGTCAACTAGTATAGTCATGATGGTCATACTGGTCAACTAGTATAGCCATGAAGGTCATACTGGTCAACAAGCTTGGTCATACTGATCTACAAGCTTGGCCATGCTGACTGTCATGCTTGGTCATGATGGTCATGCTTGTCCACCAGCTTGGTCGTACTGATTAAGTAGCTTGGTCACAAACTACTTAACAGTACTACAAAACTATAGTGGGACATTAGAACAATGGAACAGTGGACCAATAGAACAGCTGGACAGTAGAACAGTGGAACAGTGGGACAGTGAAACATTAGAACAGTGGAACAGTAGAACAGTTGGACAGTAGAACAGTGGGACAGTAGAAGAGTTGGACAGTAGAACAGTGGGACAGTAGAACAGTGGAACAGTAGAACAGTGGGAAAGTAGAACAGTTGGACAGTGGAACAATAGAACAGTGGGACAGTAGAACAGTTGGACAGTAGAACAGTGGGACAGTAGAACAGTGGTACAGTAGAACAGTTGGACAGTAGAACAGTTGGACAGTAGAACAGTGGGACATTAGAACAAAAGAACATTTTGGTCAAGTTGGTCAACTGGCTTGGTCATGCTGGTTACTCAACATAGCCATGATGGTCATGCTTGTCCACAAGCTTGGTCTTACTGATTAAGTAGCTTGGTCAGATTGATGCTACTGGTTAGCCAGCATGGTCATGATGGTTGACTAGCTTTGCCAGGTTGGTCAGGCTAGTAGTCTCCAGCCTCATCATCCTCCTCATGTCCAGCTCCAACCTGAAGCATCATGTTTTGAAGACTTTCAGAGGTTGTGTGCAGTGGAGTTACTGATGTGCAGCACTGTTTACACAAACCCCCTCAGATTCCCAGGCCTTTTTCCTGCCTGCAAAAGTAACAGTAAATTAAAAATTCCCCTCATTAAAGCTTTCAGCCGATTGCCATCAGCCGGACGCTGCGCTGTTGACCTGGGAGTTTGACAGCAGTCTGGCTCTCCTCCTCGTTCAATACATCATTCACTCAGAGGAAGCCCAGCTCCGACTGGCAGGTATCAGCTCGGATTCTGCGCTCATGCGGATTAATTAATTACAGCAGAAATGTTAACAAGGTCACATCAGCCCGCCGCCCCAAAATGTTAATGAGGTCAGAGCTCTGCCAAAGAATACTGCGGTCGATGTTGTCTCTGCGCTGGGCTTTTTTAATCGGTGATGTGTAACATTTAGAGCTGATTTACCAGCCACACATATCTCACCTCTGATATCTCAATACCCCTCCAGACTGTAGAGTGTAGCTCCGCCTCCTCAGTGTATATCACAATACCTACATTTAGAGTGTTATTAATATTCACCCTAATGAGAGACTGTAGCTCCTCCTCCTCAGTGTATATCACAATACCTACATTTAGAGCGTTATTAATATTCACCCTAATGAGAGACTGTAGCTCCTCCTCCTCAGTGTATATCACAATACCTACATTTAGAGCGTTATTAATATTCACCCTAATGAGAGACTGTAGCTCCGCCTCCTCAGTGTATATCACATTACCTACATTTAGAGCGTTATTAATATTCACCCTAATGAGAGACTGTAGCTCCGCCTCCTCAGTGTATATCACAATACCTACATTTAGAGCGTTATTAATGTTCACCCTAATGAGAGACTGTAGCTCCTCCTCCTCAGTGTATATCACAATATCTACATTTAGAGCGTTATTAATATTCACCCTAATGAGAGACTGTAGCTCCTCCTCCTCAGTGTATATCACAATACCTACATTTAGAGCGTTATTAATGTTCACCCTAATGAGAGACTGTAGCTCCTCCTCCTCAGTGTATATCACAATATCTACATTTAGAGCGTTATTAATATTCACCCTAATGAGAGACTGTAGCTCCGCCTCCACCAGTTTAAAACAGCTGTTTTTGTAAGGTATTGTCTCATATATTAAAAGATGATGTTACTGTGATCTATAGGTGGGAAAGTAGTGCTGTGTCTGATGCTGTGTCTGATGCTGTGTCTGATGCAAGCTCCACAGAAAAGCAAGTAACACCCAAAACAAGATCCCAAACAGAAATAAAAAATGAAGTAAAATAAAAATGAAAGTGAGAGACACACCGGGAGCTGAAGCTGAGAGTCTGTTCACATCAGATGATCAGTGGAACATCAGTAAAGACTTACTTATTTATTTAATTATTTAGAATAAATATTTTATATCTATATATGTCCATGTATGTATCTACCTGTCTGATTCTATCTATCTGTCTGCCTGTATATCTGTCTGTCTACCCAGTAGTCAAAAGTGCAGACTTGAATCTGTCTGTACAGAATTAAATGTAATTAATGCTGTAATGTACTTTAATAAGTATATAATATGAGCTGGGTGTACAGTAGAACAGTGAGACAGTAGAACAGTGGAATATTACAACAGTGAGACAGTAGAACAGTGGAATATTACAACAGTGAGACAGTAGAACAGTGGGACAGTAGAGCATTAGAACAGTGAGACAGTAGAACAGTGTGACAGTGGAACAGTGGGACAGTGGAACAGTGAGACAGTAGAGCATTAGAACAGTGAGACAGTAGAACAGTGTGACAGTAGAACAGTGGGACAGTGGAACAGTGGGACAGTAGAACATTAGAACAGTGGGACAGTGGAACAGTGAGACAGTGGAACAGTGTGACAGTGGAACAGTGAGACAGTGGGACAGCAGAACAGTGATACAGTGGAACAGTGGAACAGTGGAACAGTGAGACAGTGGGACAGTGGAACAGTGAGACAGTGGAACAGTGGGACAGTAGAACAGTGTGACAGTAGAAAAGTGGGCCAGTGGAACAGTGAGACAGTAGAACAGTGTGACAGTGGAACAGTGAGACAGTGGAACAGTAGGACAGTAGAACAGTGATACAGTGGAACAGTAGAACAGTGATACAGTGGAACAGTGGAACAGTGAGACAGTGGAACAGTGAGACAGTGGAACAGTAGGACAGTAGAACAGTGTGACAGTAGAAAAGTGGGCCAGTGGAACAGTGAGACAGTGGAACAGTGGTACAGTAGAACAGTGGGGCAGTGAGACAGTGGGACAGTGGGACAGTAGAATAGTGTGACAGTGGAACAGTGGGGCAGTGAGACAGGGGGACAGTAGAACAATGGCACAGTGAGACAGTGGAACAACTGAACAGTGGAACAGTAGAACAGTGGGACAGTGAAACAGTGGGACAGTGGAACAGTAGAACAGTGGGACAGTAGAACAGTGGAACAGTGGAACAGTGAGACAGTGGAACAATTGAACAGTGGAACAGTAGAACAGTGGGACAGTGGAACAGTGAGACAGTGGAACAATTGAACAGTGGAACAGTAAAACAGTGGGACAGTAGAACAGTGGGACAGTGGAACAATTGAACAGTGGGACAGTAGAACAGTAGAACAGTGGGACAGTAGAACAGTAGAACAGTGGGACAGTGAAACAGTGGGACAGTGGAACAGTAGAACAGTGGGACAGTGAAACAGTGGGACAGTGGAACAGTAGAACAGTAGAACAGTGGGACAGTGGGACAGTGGAACAGTGGGACAGTGGAACAGTAGAACAGTGGGACAGTAGAACAGCAGAACAGTAGAACAGTGGGACAGTGAAACAGTGGGACAGTGAAACAGTGGGACAGTGGAACAGTAGAACAGTGGGACAGTAGAACATTAGAACAGTAGAACAGTGGGACAGTGAAACAGTGGGACAGTGAAACAGTGGGACAGTGGAACAGTAGAACAGTGGGACAGTAGAACATTAGAACAGTAGAACAGTGGGACAGTGGAACAGTAGAACAGTGGGACAGTAGAACATTAGAACAGTAGAACAGTGGGACAGTGAAACAGTGGGACAGTGGAACAGTAGAACAGTGGGACAGCAGAACAGCAGAACAGTAGAACAGTGGGACAGTAAAACAGTGGGACAGCAGAACAGTGGAACAGTAGAACAGTGGGACAGTAAAACAGTGGGACAGCAGAACAGTGGAACAGTAGAACAGTGGAACAGTTTGTGTAGCTGTGTAAGGCTTAAGGACGCATGCTGAGCTCCCAGGCTGAGGGCCGGGCAGTCGGGGCTCTGAGGAAACATCTGTCCTCTGCATGTGTGAAGATAAAACAGCACAGCTACAGGCTCACGCTTAATGGCCAAGAAAACCCAGAGAGAGCGGCGGTTCTCCACGCTCTGATGTGGCGGCGAGAACGCCCTGAGAACACAAAGCATGGGGGAGAGAACCAGCGCTTGTGTGAGCGCCAAATTACACCTCAACATCTGTGAACATGTGTGGGCATCACGCTCAGCCCAAAGAAGAATCACTGAGCGGGATGTTTCCAGAGATCCAACAGGATGAGCACTTTCAGTTCCCTGGAGAGCCCGTCAGTGGACTGTTTTCTTATAGGGCCATTTTTGTAACTGAGAGCGTGTAAAGAAGAAGAACCTTATTAGCATTTAAAGAAGCTCTGCATAATCTAAAGGTTCTAATAAGTATGTAGTATGAGCTGGGTGTATAGTAGAACAGTGGGACAGTGGGACAGTGGAACAGTGGGACAGTGGAACAGTGAGACAGTGGAACAGTGGGACAGTAGAACAGTGGAATATTAGAACAGTGAGACAGTAGAACAGTGAGACAGTAGAACAGTGGAACAGTAGAACAGTGGAATATTAGAACAGTGAGACAGTAGAACAGTGAGACAGTAGAACAGTGAGATAGTTGAACAGTGTAACAGTAGAACAGTGGGACAGTAGAACAGTGGAACAGTAGAACAGTGGAATATTAGAACAGTGAGACAGTAGAACAGTGGGACAGCGGAACATTGGAACAGTAGAACATTAGAACAGTGGGACAGTAGAACAGTGGGACAGTGGAACAGTACTATGGTACTACAGTAGAATATTAGAACATTGGGACAGTAGAGAATTCGAACAGTAGAACAGTGGGACAGTAGAACAGTGAAACAGTGGGACAGTGGGACAGTAGAACAGTGGGACAGTAGAAAAGTCGAACAGAAGAACAGTGGGACAGTGGAACAGTGGAACAGTTGGACAGTAGAACAGTGGAACAGTAGAACAGTGGAACAGTGGAACAGTAGAACAGTGGGACAGTACTACAGAACAGGTTCTGAAGGGTTTCCTAGAACCATATGTCCAGGC